>NC_053402.1:21214555-21332055 GCF_016859285.1 Xiphias gladius | reverse complement strand
AATGTGAACACAGCAGCTCATGTTGTTACCAATCAGGATCCATTATTGTCAATAAGTACTTGGATCTCAAATGGACTCAAGAAACACCGTTAATTATGCTTTTTGTGAAAAATAATTAAGGCCAGTACCCTGATATGAAAACAGCTTTAGTGCACTGTACTCTGAAGGTTTCCCCATACCGGTCCTGCCAATTTATAAAAAGTCTAATTGGAAGTGTCTGGGGTCAGTGAAAGTATCTTGTAATAGTTTAGGGGTCTGTGCACCAGGCTACTTCCAGGGGCTTGAAGGTCACAGTGCTCTACCAGTGCTAAAAGCTATGCGGTCATTTTTGCCCTGCTAATAGAATTAGCAGGCCATCTGTTTTCGTGTGGTGTGCCAGCCCGGAACCCCTGCTAATTATGTTATAATATCCCGTTCAGTGGCAGTCATCTTTTTAATATTCCCGCAGCAAACACTCTGGGGGCAGGCTCCAATAAAAGCAGGTGGCTGGAGACAGAGATGCAGAAACACAAACCCACATGCTCTGTTCTAATGAAATAACACTGTAGCTGAAAGTGTATATCTTACCCAAACTGGGAAATATGTTCAGAGGCTGAGCCATGTTGCCAGGCGACTGCTGCCTGGAATGGCGTGCGTGTCTGTGGTGACAGACAGATGGAGGGAGGAAGGACGCGGTGAAGCCAAGAGGCTGGAGTTGCAGTCTCTCCAAGTATGTGTGTGTGTGTGTGTGTGTGTTTGTTTGGATCATTGTTGTTGTTGCTTTTCTGTCATCACTGCGGCTATGATAACAGTGTTTGCAGTGTCGCACTTTAGCACATCAGGGGAGGTGAGCAACACCGTTTAATAATCTGGCCGAGTCCTCTCCTCAGTAAAATGCTATTACCACACTCTGCACTGCAAACATTGTGTACAACATGTCTGCTATTACATTTTAATTACTGGAATATTCTGGGCTGCCAGTGCAGCCTTTCTTGTTTGCACTGTTGGTGGTTTGTAATCCAACTTTTTCATTTTTTCTGTACAAGGCCTGGCTTTGTTTTGTTGTTGATTCCTCTGCGTGCCCTTGTGTTTGCAGATTGACCTTGCTCTAGACAAAGTGAGACAGAGACTCACCCGAGCGCTCACAGTGTGCCTCATTAAATTAGAGCACTGTCAGAGGGGAGTTGAAATAATGCTGCTACGCCCATTGTCTGTCCCCCTTTGTCATCTGAATGAGGCCCTTTATATTTTCCCTCATGTTGCCTCTCCTCTTTCACAGATGCAGCTACTGATGCTGTACATGGGAGGCGTCACATGTTCGCTCTCCAGCGTGACTCTGCTTATGAATATCTCAGCAGTCTGCACATCTTACCTGACACTCCTCTTACAGGTGGATGTTCATGTTATGTTATTATTTTATCATGCAACCATCTGGGTGTGGGAGAGGCTGCTGAGGAGACACAATACACGCGTTCAATTATATTAGGATTTACACAAGTTTCAATATTGCACATGTAAACAGGTTTGCCACTGGAAATGGTCATGCATACATATCGAGACACACACAAGGCAATCACAGTATATTACAGCTATACAGTATTACGGCTATAAAACCCAAGAGGGAGGTTTTTGCAAGATGCATGACGCTAACTAATACCACACGAGTGCTTTCTGAAATACTCCTTTCAAGGCATTACACATAGATGATGATAAACAGAAATATGGCTAATTCTCTAGCTTTGTGTGTGGCCATGTGAATTAACCACATTATGTACATTTTCGGCATTGTCTGCCTGTATTTACCCATTCATATTGGCTGAATGAAACTACCCGCTGCATCTAAATATTTAGCTTTTGTTCAGTGTTATTTGTGAACAGTCACATCACCGTGATAAAGGGTCATTTTAAAGGAGGTTCAATGGCAACGGCATCCCTCTGATCTCAAATTTTTTTACATGCACCCTGCTCATTAACTCTGAATCTTAAGGAATCACACTCATAGGATGGAGGCAGTTTATCTTCTCAAACATCCCCCTTGTTAAATGTGAACAAATTGCCCGCTGATTAACATGTCAGGGAACTGGCCACGGCGTGGGCCTACTGTAGCTGCTCCACAATGCCGCTACAAGAACAGAGAGATAAGGAAAAGAGAAAAGGGAAAATTAATATCCCTTTGAAACTGACAGCGGATGTGGCAAATTACTATGCTGCTGCCGTATCTGTGTGTCTGACCAGTTGTGTTGATTGGGATTTCTCCCCTGAGGTAAAAGACCCTCTGACAGGATTCAAGGCTTTAGCCTACTGTCAGATGCCTGTCTGTAATTTGTGATTACAGCACAAGCAGAAAGGGTGGCAGGGATTAATGCAATCCAACACACAAATCTGATTCCCCACATTTGCATATTAATGAGAAAAAATGTTGAGTGTTTTTGGCAGGTGGCAAAGCAGAAAATGGTTAAAACTTGGAAATTTGGATATTTACTGCTCTTGTGTCTGGTGAGTTGAGGTCAGTGTCTGATTTAGCATGTATTTGCATATATTTACATCTAAATGATGGGATATACTTGTAGATATTTCAGTGGCTTTGTGTCTCTTTCACTGCCACCATTTCACGTTCAATTATTACAGTTTAGACATTGATCATTCATTTGCAAGATTCCTGAGCAGAGTTTGTGTTCAACAGTTATAGAAGCCCAGTGTACGTTTCATAAAGGCTGATAAACCTAACCAAGGTAACTGAGGAAGTCAACAATCTCCCTACTCCTTTGGTTACAGCAATTAACCTTGAATTAATGATCATTAATGATTAATGAAGGCTGGTGCTATAGTTGTAAGTTACAACCACTTACATGATACTACGGTTTATAACAAACTATAGTAATAGCCTTTTGAGATGGTGGATTCATTAGAGGTACTTTTAGTGAAACTGGTATCTATATAAAGACCTTTGCAGAAAGGTCTGCGTCTTCTTGAGAGTGTCTTTCATGTAAGACAATATGAAAAGACAATAAGACATATTGTTCATGCCTAGACAATTTTTCTAAAAACGGCATTGAGCCTACTTCACCTCAAGGTTTTTTGTTTTAGCTGTGAAAATGGGATCGAGATAACAATAGTAGGATTATTAAGTATCAGTATCTCAAGGGAACAAATGTAGTGGAGTGAAAGTATAAAGAAATACTCATGTAAAGAACAAGAACTCCAAAACTGTACTTTCTTGCAGTGCTTGACTTCATTGCGAGTTTCCTTCTGATTGCTCACCATTAGGCAACAAACTTGTAGCCTGAAAGTAGAAAACAAGTAATCTAACACTAAAAATGGCTTTCATGATGATAACACTTTAGCCCTCAGACAAGTGTTCTGCTCTACCGCTGTGGTGTTGTGGTTATCAGCTGTGCACATGCTTGTTAGTCAGCACACACTAGTGCACACCTCCTGCGTCCCTTCTTCTGCCTGACTGATTGCTCTGCATGTGCGGGATCTAGATTCTGTGATTTCTTGCAGTTGTGACTGACTCCTGCACAAACACCCGGTGTTGCATCCAGAGTGGTAACATTTCTCTGCAGCAGCCTTGAGTAAATCTGGCTCTTGGTCTCCGCTGCAGTAAGATGCGGTTGTGGTTTATGAGCCACGCGGCCAGCCCATTAAACCCGACGCTCTTTTGTAAAGGTTGTTTGCCTCTTAAACGATGTCATCTTTATTGATGTGTTTTTCTCTTGGCCCCCCTCCTCTCATGTGCAGAAATATGCGCTATGACCCTGGTTTAAATTCAGTCCTCCAACACGAGCTGTTTATTATGGCAGACAGGCGAGCTATAGAGCTATAGCTTTAGAGCAGAAAAAAGTGTGAGTGTGAAGGGGAGGGGGTTGACTGTCCCAGCATGAAATGATACAGCAAATTAATGTCTTCCTTTCATAGATAGCTACACACACACACACACACACACACACACAAATGCACACAGCAGTGGTTCCACATGCCACATCACGCTTAGTCCTGACAATATAGCAGCTGTAAAAGTGGCTGCCTCTGTGATCGGACGCACAAATCACAGCAGTAGAGATGAGATGGTGCCGGGAGGGCCACGGCAAAGGACAGGCTGCCAGTCTCCTGCCATGGAAGAAAGAGAAGTCACTCCTCTTCTGCAGCTTCCCTCTATGCATCAGTGTCATTTTAACAGTCTCACTCTGCTGTATTCGGCCATTCAGCTAGTATTTATCTGCAAGAACAGCCATCTAGGTTCGCTCCACTGTACTTACGATGCTAACCTGCTGTCTGGATTCCTCTCTTATTTGGTTTTGCTTCCACATTATCTTTTATGCTCCTTTCGTGCGGAGTCACCTTTGACATCAATTTCACGTGGTTCATCTTGGGTGGCTTTTCAGAGCTGCAGTGCCAATATAAATGTAATACACTGAGTAATAACTCTGGCTAAGTATTGATCCTCTGGGATTTCGAGACTGTGTTAAGTACTCCATCTCATCGGCTTCAATCTTTACATGACAGACTGTGTGTGCATGTCCCTGGTAATTTTATGGTGGTGCAGCCTGCTGCGCGCTCCTCTGTGCACGATCACGACCACAAACACACACATCAACATGACCGTGTTTGCTGAGGAGGTGTGGATGAGCAGAGTCAAGGAATGGAGAACCAGACCTGATTAGCACTGAAAGCTCTCGCCGTGCTGTTGGAGTCTGTTCCCTACCCCAGCACTCCCCAGCCCCTCATACCCTCCTCTGTTCCCCATAGCTGCTAATGACTGCTAATTGTGGCACAGCAGGGGAGAGGTGCTAAAAACCGGATATCACCAGCCATGCCTGGCAACGCCACTGCCCGCCGGCTGGGAGGCTGGTGGCCCCTCATCTGTCAGCTCCATTCATCAGGAAGTTGACTCAAGTTCTGTGTTGGGAAAGCAAACTGAAAAACAGTGTTTCTATCAGGATCATGGCAAAAGGGACAATTCACACATAAACATTTAGATTGCACTTTCACAATTATTTTGGCCCATAAAAAAATCTTCCTCACTAAATTGCAAATAAACGCAACAAGCTTTCATTGACACAGAATTATATTTGTGGAATCACAGAATTATTGTTTGCGAAATTTTAATCATAAAAATGAGTTTTATTTCACTGTAGGGTTTCTGACTAATATCCCAATTTATCAGAAAATGTCCCCATATTCAACTAAAATCTCCATTGCTGCAAGCAGTTGTTTCCATCATTTACTGTTTATTAAGGAGGATTTGTCACTTGATTAGATCATGCTTCAGTCTGTCTATCTGCTCTTATAATCAAACGGATGCTCCACCAATTTTTACGCATGAAGACGCCATTTTGACGTCATCGGGTTATTTCGTCTGGGCTTGAGACTAAAAATGTTTTACATAAAGCCTACATTACAAACCAGAGGCATGGGGTTTGAAAGAATTGGGTATTGACGATGCAAGGGAGGCTCTAATTTAAGAAACTATTGAGTTGCATAATGGGTACTGTAGGATCCAACATTTTTGGAGCTTGACGCCACACTAGGGACTTAAAGTCAGGATATCTTGGCCTGTGCTGCTTTGCTTTTGAATATTTAAAAAAAAAAAAAAGGTACTCTCTCTCTTGTGAGTTCCCTAACTTTATTGGGACCAGTACTAAATTGATGGAGTACCCCTTTAAGGACTAATTACAAATGCACCAATAAAATTCATCTGTACAATATTAACAAAACAATTGAGTGGATTTTCTATTCAATGGGACACTAAATGTTTTATGATCTTTTCTGATCTCTGTTGGTGTCCAGCAGGATTTGCAACATTGATAAATCTCCTTTGACAAATCATTGGTGACAACTCCCACCCTCGTCACCTTTTTTTCCATAATAAACAAGTGTTGTATTGGAACTCCTCACCGTTCTATCACTGAGCAGCTAAAATGCCAAGTAGTTTAAGCCTATCCATAAGCCTCTCTGGGTCTTTGAAGAGATGCAAGTTTTGAAGCAATTTTCTGTGACAAGCAAGTCACATTAAAGTTAGTTTACAGCTGCTCAGAGAAGTGATACAAGAGTTTCTTGTGCATTTCAAGAAACCATTGATCCTGCTGTCAGCAAATGCAATATGTCAGTATTTCCAGGAAACAACTACCAGACACTGAGTGTTTAGAACAGCAAATATGGAAACTATTAAGAAGTGGCTATATTTGTCCACAATTGTCCTTGTCCTAATATGATGAAGGATGATATTATGGACGGCTCTTGAAGCTGATTTCAAAGAAAGCCATCAATAGCTGTTCATTTTTTAGAGAAATTGGTGGAAATTACAGGCCTGTGCTGAAATGTTTAGAGAATGAAAGTCCTGCCATTCTCCACTCTGTCAGGGCCGGAGATGCAGCACACACCCTGGACAGCTTCCAGCTCATCAATAAATTCTGATGATTTCTGCAGCCGAGATGTGTTAAATTGTATATAATAGTTCCATGCTTGCAGTTTGAATTGCTGGTGGAGGTGAAAGTAATTTAGATCACCTCAGTAGTTATTAAGACGTTATTAAGCATTTCCTCCGTCAGTCACACTTTGTTTGTTGTTAAGATTTTAGATGTCACCAGAGATATTTTTGTTTCACTGGTTAATACTATTTTCTAAATCATTTACTTTCATTTGCAACATTTTTTTAAAAGAAAAAGTTAGTGTTAAGCTATTTCTAAAATGAAAATACTGAAAGGAAAGTGTTGAGTGGGAAGGGAAATTTCAGTGTCCGGGGACATCAGCTGAAGCTTTTCTACATTTCAACAGTTGTTCGTTGTGTTTGATGGGCGAGTTGCCCTCTGTGTAAATCCACAGTTAAGCTCCCAGCACCGTCTCGCCTGCTGAATCTCATACTCTCACCTTCGCCAGAATCCTTTTAGTCTGTTTCCTTGTGTTTGGCTTGGAGGGAGCCACAGTTGAGCGGGACGAAAGGAGGACATAGCTGTGATAGACAAGCAGCATATCCCTGGGCATCCTTGCTGCATTTGCCTTAAGTGTCAATTATAATGCAAGTGGATGAGACATCAAAAGCCCTGTATGCAATGCTGTGATACATTTCTATTGTCAACTCTCTGGCGTATTTCATTTGGAATGGGAATTGGAAGAGGGGAGAAAGTAATGTTCAGATGAAGTGCCTGACCTGTTTCTTTGTCCTGTGTTAGCTCTTCCATATCGCTCCATCTCTCATTTCAGTAAGGAAATTTCCCTCTTGTTTCAAACCCAATTTTTCCAAAACTCCCTGCGTCAGCAGCAGCCCCTACATCCGCCCAGTCGAAGCACAGTGTCCAATTAAATTCGCATATCCATGCAGAAAAGAATAATTTCATTCTCTTTCTCTCCCTCAGTCCTTCTCCCACTCAATCCATCATTAATATTATTTCCTCCCGTTCTCAATTACCTTTCTCTTTCTCAATTACCCTGCCTTGTTAGAAAAACGGGTACGCCTGAGTACAATATGAAATACTAATTAAAACCTAAATGCGGAACACAAATTTAGATCTCACATCAGCACCTTTTTTTTTCACCTTTCCTTTTTTTTCCACCACTTTTTTCCAAGCGTCTGCTCCTTGCCCTCCCGCCTCCTCTCCCTTTCCCTGCAGCAGATGGCTTTGGTCAAAGGTGGACAGGTAGCAGACGACCCTGTACCTCCCCCCAGGGCACCTGAGCCCTGCCCTGCCCCTCCTGTTCCTCCTCCGTCCTGCTCCCTGTCCCGCTACCAACCTCTTCCAACCTCATCACCCGGGCCCGTTGGACACTTCCAGCCCTTTCGGCTCCTCCATCAGCCCCAGCGCACCACCCTCCAACTGCTCATTCCTCCTCAGTGTTGTCCTCCCCCTTCCTTCCCCTCCCTCTCCTCTCCTTTGGGCTGTATTGGGCCAACCCCTCCCTCCTCCCCCCAGTGGTGCAGGCCTTCTGGATGGAGCAGATGGTAAGAGAGGGCCAGGAGGAGACGTCCTCTAACCTGGGAGCCCAGCCAGACCTGGCCTACAGCGAATGCGTGATACCTGCCTAATAGACCTGGAGGCTTGCAAGAAATCATCTCACTCCATGTGTGTGTTTGTCTATGCATGTGCATACTGTCTAGTGATGTGCGTTTTTCGTGTGTCTAATGTTACTGTGTTATTGCTGTTGCAAATAACTGTGTTATTGGAATGTGTGATATTTGAAACTCATATTTGGCTGTGAGCTTTCACTGAACCCTAGAAAGGCCAAAAGACTTTGTGGATCTAAAACAGTGAATCCAAAACAGGGTTACTTGTACCATAGGAGCAGTGGTGGAAAGTAACTAAATACATTTACTCAAGTACTTTACCTAAGTACAATTTTGAGGTACTTGTACTTTACTTGAGTATTTCCATTTTCCACCTTTACCAGCCACTGTATTAACGTAATGCTTATGTTTGTGAAGCTTCTCAATCATCCGGGTCATATTTCTAAGTGCTACATGAAGGCAGCTGGACTTGCTTAAGGTTCGTGAAGACGTTTCATATCTCATCTGAAAGCTTCTTCAGTTTTAATTGACTGGTGGGGAGTCCCAGGCTTTCAACGTCTTGTGGGTTCGTTGACACCTTAAGAGTCACGTGATTTGTTGACCCACCCGGCCATTGTTACTGTGTTATTGTGACTCTAACAACTCGTGTGAGTTGTTAGGGTCAAATGAGTTGTAATGCTCACACATTAATGCATCAATAATTATCCAATAACATGCACAATTTGGAAAGAGGCCCATCCTGCGTATGAGTACTTGTCTTTTGGTACTTTAAGTATATTTTGTTGCGTAATATACACAAAAAAATATATACAAAACAAAACAAACATAAAAAAGCCATATCAAGCCTAACGATGGACAGGATCAGTATATTTTATCAAGTATCCACTTTTATATAATTAATAGTGTTAAACATCCAATTTTATCTGTGAAGGTAAATCAGACAAAAGAAGTTGGGAAGCACTGGTCTAAAAGAAACCTCACAAACCATTTAATGTGGCGTGTGTATGTTTTAATTATTGTCTGGACCATGGCAGCAGGGCCAGCCCTACAAGCGTGAATGTCGCTGACTGACTGAGTGATGAAGTTACACCACTTGTCAGCCGAATGCCGCGTGACTGAGTACTGAAGTTACACCACTGGTTGGCTGGCTGAGTTTTGGAGTTTCCCAATTGGCTGTTGCTCTTTCAGAATCAATTGTTGTGGGCAGTTTCTAATACTTTATCAAAGGGGCATTTACAGGCAATGTTGCCAATTTAGCACCTTTGTCGCTAGATTTACAGACTTTTCAGACCCTTTTAGCGATTTTTTTTATTTTTATTTTATTTTTTTTTAGGACAAATAGGCTGACCAGTATTAACCCGCGAGCACAAGGTTTGGCTTTCTCTCCGTAGGCACACCTCTCTGTGTCACATTCAACTGACCGCCAGGCAGCTGACATAGACATGTCAGCTGCCTTCTAACTTTATAGCTGAAATCACAGCACAGCCATTGTCTTTAACTAATGTGTATGGTGAATATGTCAGACGACATTGCAGTTATAAAATCCGGATTTTATCAGTGCAGCAGCTTGGAGGTGACTTGGAGGTTAAATGGGCTGCACTTATATAGTACTTTTTTTAGTGTTATCGACCACGCAAAGTGCTTTACACTACACGCCATTCACACACACATTCATACATCTCATTCATACACACTCACACATACGGACGACACAGCCATCAGGGGCAATTTGGGATTCAGTATCTTGCCACTTCAACACTTCGACATGCCTACTGGAAGAGCTGGGAATCGAACCACCGACCTTCCGGTGAGTGAACGACCCTCCTGAGCCACAGCCGCCCCGTTAACATGTAGTCTTAATGGGCCGCGTTTCAGTCACTGTTTCATACTTGTTCTGTCGTCTTACAACAGAAACAGAAAAACGTGTAAATGAAAACAACTTGATTGAAAATTCATCTGTATAAAATTACTGTATATGTGAGCACAGAGAGTAGGAGAGAAGCAAACATAAAGGGCGATCCAGCCGCATTCTAGATTTTGACATAGTCTTGTCTTCACTTATAGTCTAGACACTGAATGTGTTTTTATTGTAATGTTATTAAAAGCTGAGAAGTTGTCTTGCGTTGATCCATGTGAGAGTTGGATTGTGATTGCATGTAATTAGAAAATATCTAACCTGTTTCTATGGTAACATGCACATCCCTGGACTGAGGTTGAAGATACATAGTACTCCCCCAATTGCTGAGGTCGTACACCGGTGATGTTTTGATGTTTTAAAATGTAAAAAGAACTCTGAACTCAAAACTCTGTAACTGCATATTTTGTTTTTGGGTGTTTTTGAGACAAATCCAATCTACATGTGTAGGAGGGTTTGATCCCTGTAAGTGCACAATATGATGGATGTGTTGGTTTGAGAAATATATTGAGTTCAAAATACATGTGTCCCAGAGGAGAGGAATTTTCTGCTGTAGCTGGTAGAGAATAAATGTCTCTATCAAATCTATCTCAGAGAGTTTTCCAATCCTGATAAGTCTTACATCTGTCTGTCTGGTCCCTAATACCCAACGCTGTGGTTTCACAGCACCTTCATTGTAAAGAGACAGATATTCTGTCTTCATACGAAGCAGAGAAACACTCCCCGTTCACTGTTTTCGAAGTGTATTTATGGCTATTCCCTAAAATTCATTTAAAATTCATTAATACCACAGGGACAAACTCAATGAGCTCAGCCTAGTTTCCCTCATTTGCCCAGCGAGTCCAAACGGATTGTTGTTCTCCCCAGATGCTGCTCCTCTCCAATCTCTTCCTGTTATTAAATATTCAAATCTCCACTGCAATCATTCTGTTTAGTAAACACTCAGGGGACCTCACCAAGACTATTAAAGCAGAGATGATTGCAATGGTTTGTTTTTGTTTGGTTTTGTTACTTGATATGGCCGACATGCTAATTGCTTAAGGATTGCTAGTTAATTGTTTGACCATCACAGAAATATTCCCGTCACCTGACTGGATATTATGCCTTCTTCTGCAAGTTTTTCCTTCTCTTCCTCTTGTGTTTGTTCCTCTGCCATGTTTGCATGTAATGTAATATTACATACACCCACCAAATATGCACATTCTCAAAATGATTTAACACTCCCACACTCTTCCTTCTTTGATCTTTTATTCTTATGTCTTCACCCGCTATCAAATGATATGGAGGAACACTGACTTTATCTTCTATTTCCCTGTTTTACATCATTTATCATACGAGTCCATTCTGAGGGCTCCTCTTCTCTCTTCTAGCAGATTGTTTCTCATCCGATCTCCAGTGTCATGCTGTTTTTCTAATAAGCACCACAGTAATTTCTGTGTGTTATTAATGGCAGCACACTTCGCTATCCAAGGAACTCCAGCTGTGCAGAAGCGAGGACCGCCATATTGTGGCCCCCCGTGCCACCACATGCACGACACGCAGACTGCCTGCCCCACCACCACCTGGGGAGTTTGCATACTTGCCCTGGAGGTGATGCTAATGGGAGATTTTAACTACATTTCCTCCTTCCTCCCTTCCTCGCCTCCTCTCCCACTTGTGCTGCGGATATGAGCCTGGAGCAAACACAGGGCACTCTCATTAAGGGACTAGTGCTGGTATTAAATTCGCTGTTATTAGAGGGGCCTTTTTGATTTCACTGGCACAGCACACCACAGACACCCACAAGAGACTCAAGGTGAGGACTAGATTACACTCATACATTCGGATGGCGCATGGTGTGTGCATGTGTGTTTGTGTGTTTTGGGCCTGAGCTGTAAAGGATGTAGAGAAAAATTGGAGTTGCAGTCGCTCCAACTATTTTTGTAAGTGGCAATTGCAACAAGAGACCCCAGTTTAAAAATAATAGACTATAATATGTCTTGGCAGAGAGCATCGCTTTAATGGCGGAGTTCCCTGCTGTTTTTTTGGCCTTGCCTCATTGGCTCTCTGGCAGAGAGGGAGGTCATTTTTCACATTACTGCTCACCCCCTGCGTCAAAGACGGACAAGATCAATATACGTACAGCTACCAAGACTCGGCCTCCACAAAATCAGTGCCACTTATTTGATCAAAGACCGTTTCCATGTGCCAGAGGAAAATGTGCACGAATGCCTTTCCATTGTGAACTGGCAGGATTGCATCCAGACTCCTGTATCTGGAATAAGTGCCCTCTACGACTTCCTCGCCGCCGTTCCCCTGCCTGCCGATACCATTCTTGTCAGTGGCCCCTCAGGGCACAGCAGGCTGAGTGAAGGGAGTGAGCCAAAGTGACTGTGACAAGGGAACTCGCATCAAATTCCCTGACAGTTACCTCAACAACCTCCTCTAATACTGCCATGTCACATGCATAAGGAGATTACTGAATGGATTTAGTGAATGTGAAATGTGAGTGAACGCTCCATGATACAAGATTTTTTTTTTTTTTTCTCTTTCTCTCTCCCTGGAGCCACAGGAGCCTTCCTATGTGATATGCTGTTATCAGGCATAGGCACTTGGCTGGCTCCAATCGGGAAGAACTCAGAGCAGGTGGCAAAGAGGCAAAAGCAAAGCAGTGCGAGTGCATGCTGCGAACACGCCGCAGGTGTCTCGGTTGCCTACATTGGCCAGAGGCTTAAAAAACAGTCCTTAAATACTGTCAAAGACACAAACAAACATATTTATATGGGAGATTTACTGCAGCGGGACCTCATTTGACTCTGTATTTGTTGTGGTGTTTGTGATCGTAGCAGGAATTCAGTGTTTAATAGATGCAGGCCCTTCTGTTGGTGCTGTAAAGCACAGTGGTGTGTTCAGCTGTGACTGGGACTCATTAGAGGAGGAGAGTGTCCGTCATGGTGCCTGGCTGTCTGCGTGCTGGTCATCGAGCAGGGGACTGGGGGAAAATAGGCAGTGTAGGAGGTGGGCAGGGCCCAGTCGAGCCTCCCCCCATATCCAGTCTGTTCCATCCGTTTCTTTCTCTCCTCTCTCCCTTGTTTGCCCTGCTGCTCTCTCCTCCTTCCTCTTCTCTTTCCTGTCTTCCATCTCTCAGCGGGGGTTCATCTCTTGTGATTCACTGAAGCCCATTATCAGTTCCCTGCCAACCTCCATCCCCAGCCAACCTCTCAACAACAACATACAAATACTCGATCAAAGCCCCGAGAGGGCCGGCAGCTTGATTGATGCTTATCAAAGAATCCATTGTTGTTGACCTGTGTTTCCAATCCCAGCCATCATCTGTGCCGCCGTTATTGCAAGTCTCTCATTGTATTGTTTTGGTGTGTTGTTAGCCAGGTATTCTTTCTGCACCAGTCCAAACAATGTTCAGTAATAAAAGATTGGTGCCAAGTGTGCCAGACAACCATGACAGGCCTAGCTGAGATTCCCTCATTTATACCACAGTGATTTAGTTGTAAATCCTCCATGATGGACCCTGGAAACAACAAACCCGCGGAAACCACAAAGAATGATCACTGGCATAAAAACTACATCAGAATCAAAACGGATCGGGGGGGGCAGTGCAGGGAAAATTTGGAGCCATGACCTCAGTATTTCTAAAATCCTGACTATGGCCCTAATCGAAAAATACAGATTGGTCCATGTGGTAATTTGATCTTTACATAAAACCCATTAAACAAAAGCTACCAAGTCAGCCAGGTGAATATACATAATGGAACAATACAGGTAATTTGCTACTACTTTATTTAACACATCCGCGTAAACAGCGCCCATGTTAAAAGTCCATTTAACCTGTAGTTGTATAAAGTGGTGGTCAAAATTGCACCTGTTCTAGCAGGTGTGAGGGGTTTTGTGTATTTGTAATTTGGGGCAGGAACATTAAATAGTGTTTTTGCATTTAATGGCTCACCCTCTTTATTGCTTGTCATGCTGACCTGTTCTATTTACACAGAAACAGTGGCAACCAATAGTAATAATTTGGACATGTGAACGTAAAATCTATTCATGACTATCCTTTCAAGAAAAGTGACGGCATCACAGGATCATCATACGATCTACTGTTCATTTCCCATTTCTTACCAACAGTCAACTTTCATTCCCCAGCCCTAACCAAGCAGTTATTTTAACCCAAACCATGATCGGTCTCTACATCCTAACCAAGTCGTTTCAGTGCCTAATACTAACCAAATTTTAACTACGGCTGTGTCTGAACAGAAAATATTTATTTTTGAAACTGTTTTGGAAGGAAATGACAAATGACGTTGTCCCGCTGATAGAGCCCTCAGATCAAAATTCTCCTATGTGCCGCTCTGGAGTGCAACTAAAAACAAGGCATTTTATCATTTAATTTGGAAAACTTGTTGTAGAAATCATTTGGCTGAGCTATGACCTTTGTCATGTCGTTCTCTGCTCTGCTTTCTGTCTTTGTGTCCTATGAATCTCTCTATACTTTGTACTAATACAGCGAAGCTCTTTTCTTTTACCCACCTGCCTGTTTGGTCATTCATTGATTTATCTTTTACATTCCACTGTCACTGTTTTGATTTCTGCTTCCAGAAATCTTTCCTCTCTTTATCTTGCCATCTATCTTTCTTCCATCCATGGGGATATTATAGTTTCCCTCAGAGCCACAGGTCTCTGTGCAGGTCTCAGACCAGCAGGACCAGTGCTGTGTCAATGTCAGATCTTCACTCATGTGTAGAGCAGCTCAGACACAAGCTCAATCTATCTCAGCACCCCAATATGCTCTCTCTTGCTATCTCCTCCCTCCTCTCTTTCTCTGTCTCCCGCTCTCTCCCCCACCAAGCTGTCGTTTTCATCTTCTGTCTTTTCCTTTAAAGGGAGATTACCTCCTCTTCAAGGGCTGGGGCTGATATTTCATTTCCAAAATCACTGTGGTTCAAAGTTGTTTTATTCTCTTTCCTGCTCTCTCTTTCTTCATTGTACTTAGAGACAAACATAACAGAGGGAAGATGAAGCAAAAATGGCGTGTTGACATACAAGAGGAGTTGGCATCTGAGAGGCTGAGGCCTCTGTGGTGCTCAAATGAGAAAGGACATCGCTCATTTCCAACCTAAAATTGCCTTGCTCTCATCTCTGACCCCCGCTTAACAGCCTTACTCGGGCAATTCATCGCCCATTCTCACAAACAAAAACAAGTGTGTTTACACAGCAACATGCGTGAACATGTACACAAGCATGTGCACGCGCGCGCGCACACACACACACACACACACACACACACGCATGCACACACATGCACACACACATATATACAAAGAAATCTCATTTAAATATCAAAACGCTCACAATCACAGAGTTAATGAAACAGATATAAATGTGCTGTTAATTCTGCTGCCATAGCCCTGACCAATACATAAGTGTGTTACTGACTCAAATCTGTTAACACACATTACAAAGACCAGGCAGCCATTTATATCCCATGCCTTCTGGGCAAGACCCTGTCTCCATGGCTACAAGATCATGTTGACCAGTTAAAAAGCTAAAAAATAATGGCTAACTGGGAGGCAGAGTGACTGATTGCAGTTTGCCACGAGGAAGAGTCAGCTGAATTGTGGATGTTGCTGGGTGCTTCAGAGTCATCTCGTTGACATTTCACTTCATAGGCAGGGATGAGCAGGGCCTACACCAGCTTCAGTGATTTCCTTCCTCTCTCTACCTTCTGTCAGATTGCCCTGTGGAAACAGCCCTGCTCATATAACTTCATTACTTTTTAATGTAGCTGTAATTACTCCAGCATGTTGTAATTGGACAGAGATATGAGAACAATAAAGGATGTCAGGACAGAGAACAGGATTTTAATTGTGGGTTAATGGTATTTATTTTGCAGCATGCTCTTTTTCTTCTGAGTCATGGCTCAGTCATGTGGGCTAAGTGTTGGATCTCCGGGGAGAGTGAGAGGGTGCTTATTTCTCTCCCCATGAGGCGAGGAGATGCTTTTCTCCGCTCTTGTGCTGCTTTTGTCATAGAGAGGCAGCACATTAACCTCGGATCTGATTAAGGGCTGTAACAGAGCTGGGTCGCGCATTGGCCAAGTGGCCGAGCTCATCTGGGCTCAGATTAGACCCGACCCCTGACCGATGTGTCAGTAACAAATAATGAACGTAACTTTATCAGCCCCGTTTGTCTCTCCAAGGTTCCACACAGCAGCCTCTCCCTGCTTGGCCGGGCGCGTGTAAACTCTGGGAGCAGTATAGGGGTTAATGCTGTGATAAGAATAATGGGCATTATCGGCTCACACTGGAGACTCCTCAGCTGAGAGCTACTGTGGAAAAACAGCTATTAATATACCCAGGGGGCAGATACTGTGTGAAGATGCACTTAGGAATGATAGGAACGCAATTCATAAAGTCAAAAGTTTTCTCTTACAATTACACCCAGTCATTTGTAATATGTGATGTGTCAAACAGTGCTGAGTGGGTTTTATGGAAATCTAGAAAAATGATGTATCTCACCGCTGCGTGCCAACATTTTCACAAACTACAAATTTAATCGTGATTTGCTTGATATTTACGTTTAAGGTTTTGTGATATCTGACTCACTCCTACATTTTCCCACGGCTGTGTAGTGGCATTTTCAAAATTGATCAGCCCAGGAGGGGAGCTGTAATTACGGATCAAAACAAGGTGATGTATTTGTTTCTGACGGGTCCACGGGGAGATGGCCTCATTCTTGGGGAACATGTTTATCTTTGTCTTGTAGTTGTTTAAGATGTCCATGGTTATCACTAAGCAAGAAGAGTGGGGTAATCAAAGCAGTTTGCACATAGTTATTAATTATGAATATCATTTCGTCTAAATACAGCATAATTACAGAGTTGTTTGAACAACTGATGCTAAACCGAAGGTTGAAACTTGGCTGCAGTCAATCCTAAACTGATTTCCCGTTCGACAACAGCAATGGGCAGAGGGATTGACGAAAGATAAAAAGACAAGGAGAGAAGAGGTGCAAGTTCCACATCCTAATCAATTACTCTCTTCGTCCAACTGTGGTTTGCATATGCTGTTGATGAGGAGGGGATTATCAGGCAAAGCGAGAAGAGATGAGTGAAGCTGCTAGATTAATATCCTGCCATGGCAGCCCAGGGAGAGATTAATTTCCTCTTTACCACCATTTAAATAGAGGTGCATGCATCTGGGTCGGCAGTTGCTTTAATGGAGAGAAAGAGAGCGATCTGCTCTGCTGCATGCCACGCTCACACCCACGGGGTTGATGGGTATGGCAATGGATATCATTGGTCTGGTAGTGAACTTAGAGCAAGTCTGCCTGGGCGCCTTTTGCCCTGTGTGTATATTTGTGAGTGTCTGTATGCGTGTGTCCGAGAAAAAGGTGTGATTGATTGGCTCTCTGAGTGCTTGTGCCACTAGGAAGCAAAAAGAAAGAATCTTTGAGTGTTCAGGCATGTGAGAAGATTGAAGTGCGCGTGTGTGTGTGTGTGTGTGTGGCTATGTTGGGGGCGTATGGCGTGACACGCTTCTTGAGATTTAATTTGATTAAATGAGAGTGCTGTCATTGTAACCAATGAGAAAGATGATCTTACTCCCATTTCTGCAGTATTAGGCTGATGAAAATGATGGTGTTTTTAGATCTTGTGCTCTGTCTCTTGTAATATTTGATGGAGTTACAGCAGAGAAGTCTGACATTACAGGGAGCCTAATTGGAGATGTAGGAAATGGAGAACTAATTGGACGATGTAGGAGGGTTTCCTTGTGCAGTCTATTTTAAATGACAAGTAAATCTGCAAGCCCTTCACAGTCATTAGATAGAAGAATATGACTATGAATTTCATTATTATGTGAAATTTAAGATAAAAATGTTATACAAAGGGCAACACTTTAAGTTCCCCTATTTAGCATTTATAAGCAGTATACTGTATAAACATTTAATAAATGGTGTACAAGTCTTAAGCAGATATAAGTGTGTATTAATAAACACTTAAAATGTCATTACAGCTGCTTACTATATTATAGTATGTTGTAAACGTTTATTAAATGTTTTTCTATACTACTTATAAATGCTAAGTAGCTGGACTTAAAGTAACATCATCTAAGAACATTTAACATAACCTTAGATCTCATTTATAACTATTGGTTGTGACCTTTTGGTTTATATTTAGATTGCAGATCGTGCCTTTCAAATTCCTATTTTCCCAGCACAAGGTTCATTCCCCTGGTTATCACATTCTGCTTGTCTGAGTGTCATTTCACCACTCAAGTGCTCAGTCATTAGTTAGCTGCCATTATAAATCTCCCCCCTTATTAGAAACGCAGAAAGCTCAATAGCTGGAAATGCAGCGACTCACAAACACTCTATCAAACCATTGCCTTATTGATCGGCCTCTCTCCTCTCATTTACCTGGGCTCAGATGGATGGACTTCAGGGTGTCAGTCAGTCCTGTGAGTCAGTTGCCTGTGTATCTGCCTCCGTACGGTCCCTTTCTGCGGCGATGGCTCTGCTCAAATGTCAGGGTAAATGAGCTGGTCAGGCTGTGCTACCATATGTGCTCATCAGACCACTTTCTTCCCCCTTGTTTGTTACTATAATTGTATATCGCCAACCCACACACACACACATGCACACACACCTCTGCCCTCCCTCCTGTTCCCTTTCCTGCCACCCCCTATAGCTCTCAAGGGGCCCAGGGTCATTTGCTCGCTTATTGTTGTAATTAAAGGCCTGTAAATTATTTAGTCCGCTCTAGGGGGCGAGCCCATCTTTGGCCTTCAGTTTGATCAGTGTGTCACTTGTTGAGTGTAGAAGAAAGCCCACAGCTAAACATCAGTTTCTCACCGAGTCTTTACTCTCTACAGAGCGAACTCACACAGTAAGCACAGTCCCATTTATTGTTAAACCTGCACTGCGGAACTTTTGCGTCCCTCTTATGGCAGTGAGAGTAATTACACAAACATTGTCAGATACTGAGAAATTTCCACATTTCCAAGACAGTAATTCGTAATTTAGGTAGAGTGGATGTAATAGCTACATAGCCTACTCCAAATAGTTTACAAATACCATCCCGTTCAAGAGCAGTAAGGGGACTTCCATGTCTGCCCTCAGTCCCCTCTCTTCTTTGAAGAGCTCTCCAACGAGGAAAAGCCACACTGATGGTAAGCCGTGTTTGTCCTTGAAGTCGATCGCTTTCTTCTGTAGACCGTATTCCTTCCTCTGTACACAGAGTTTCTTTTCATCTGGAGCTTCCTAGGTTTTTTTTGCCATAGGCTCCGCGTTACTCCTAGTTGCTGTAGCCTACTCCGTCTCCGCCGCTCCGCTCGCTCCCCTGTTCAGCTCTGGCAAACTTGCTGGTTGATGTAGAACACATTGCTACCAGTGCGCAGTGCGGGAATGTTGCCAGACACACCAGATTTTAAAACTCTGGTGCGAAGTACAGAGAGATTTACCGTGGTTGTACGAAAACCACCTCTTTCTCCTTGAAATTATGTTTAGCGAGTATTAATTTGCAAAAGCAAATGCATCTTTAGAAGCCACTTGATTTATGTTTTTATTAGCATAATTAATTTTTAAAATGAATTTAAGGGGCAAGTCGCAAAATATTCCTACAGAACATATTGACAAAGATTGAGGCAGTGGCCACAAGTTGTGAAAACGAGTTTTTAACGGGATCTCATTAACTTTTAAGTTGTTATGGTAAAGTTGTTAGCGAATAGTTGCTTATTTACACATTCAGCAGTTACTGAGCAACATTCATTTGGAGTCGTGTGTCTGGACACTTGATGAACCTAAGTCCAATATTCACTCTCGTTTAGCTCTGTTTTTAGTCTCTACCCACTCCTGAGGGAAACATCTAGGGGCTAATGTAAATGCTCCACTATGTCACAGCTAGTCTCTATCTGTGTCTGTCTGCTGGTTGGTGCTGAGCAGGTAGTGGACAGTGGGTTTTCAGAGCTTTTTTTGTTATAAAAATATTGATTATAGCTTTTTTTAAAGCATGCTTGATTACGTCACTCATGTTTTATTATGACCTGTTGGACCTATTTTGCAGATCTCAGTGATTAATGTGGTGAGTACAATAATATTATTACAGATAAGATTACTGGAGAAACCTAAGAAAGTCTAACCCATGTTGAATTAAACTGGAATTTCCCTTCAATCGTTTAGTCTCTAAAATATTTGGAAATATTTCCCAAAGCCCAACTTGACGCTTTCAAATTGCCTGTTTTGCCTGACCAAATAATAAATGACTTAAACAATGAATCGTTTATCAAAATTGTTGGTTAATTTTCTGTCTATTGTCTAATTGATCAATTACATGATTTTTTTTTCAGCACAAATATCTATATTGAGGTCATTTACCAAACAATGCATGCATGCCAGGGAGTAATAATAAGACTTGCTCATGCAGGACTAAGGCAGTGAGTGTGGGTGGGATGTATGAACCATACCTCACCAGGCTGTGAAGTGTTTTGATTACTGCTGTCCCAGCCTGCTCAGCCCCTGACCGGCTCTTCACCTCCGTCCCCTGGGGGGATAATGACACTAATACCTGTAAACTGCGCTCTGTCTTGATGCCAGCCTGGGAGGAAGAAGGCAGGGTGCACCAGGCCTTTTAAACCAATTTCAAGCCCGTCAATTAAGCTGGTGATTTGTGTTGGACAGAAATCACTCTGGCACTGCCACTTCAGCGGCCCCCTCTCCGTACACACAGACTGCTCCTCCTCTATCCCACAATCCTTGAGGGACTCAAAGAGCCATTGATTGGTTGAGCTGTTCGCCCCTCAGACAGATCGATAATCACTGTGTTCTCCTGGCGCTGAGCTGGAGGGGGCTAGGCTGGGTAGAAGCTCATTTGCCAGTTCTCATGGGAACTGCTCTGAGTCCCACCGGATATGGCGCTTTGAAGACCTCCTCAATTTTCTCTCAAAGTTTCTGTTTTGGAAGTTTTACTTAATCAACCTTTGAGAACAGTTAATTTTCTGTCAAACGATAAATGCCTCAATTGACAGTAAAACTGGAACAAAAAAAATTGGTGTCCATGTTAGAGGGTATCTTGGTTATTATTGGTTCTTTTTCTTAAGACAGATTATAGCAGTGTGTTTTGTACGGTAAAATAATGAATTTCTCTTTATTAAAAATTCTCTTGGAGAGCGAGTGCTGAAACCTTATTGATTTCCATTAAAAGTAATCAAACTTTTCATGGTGCTAGATTGGTGTGGGAATTTTTTTCATTGTGAAAAACTATTTGACTTCTGCTTTAAAAATGACCACCAATCTACACAGAAGAGTTTAAATCATTACATTCATCAATCAGCTCTCCCTTGCCTCGCTCCAAGATCAGCTGTTAATAGGCTGAACCCTGAACTTTGAAAGTATTGGCAGGGTATCGCTGAAGCCACGAAAAACCTGGAAAGTTTAGGGCTGCATCTCCTGATTCATCAGTCTCTAAACCAATAGCTCGGAGTTGTCTTGAGCATGAATCTCCCTTCAGTACCAGCCCTGAATCGTTTGAACCATCAATCTCCCCTCTATTAGACTTGCACTGTCTGCTCCATGGCCAAGTCTTCTCATCGGAGTTATGGGTCAAGGGAAGATGGGGGGCCAGGGGGGCTGTAGACAGATGATGGAGACATGCAGGGGAGGAGCGAGCAGAGGTTAGAGCAGACAGAGATATGTTTGGTATTTAGGCAGGGATACATGAGGAATGGCCGTATCTGTCACTTCCTGCCCTCCTATCTCTGCCCGGTGGTCCCCACCATTCCGTCTGTTCATGCCGGTGGCTAATAAAGAGTCTTTCGCAGCCCCATGCTCAGGTCATAAAACCGAATTAAAATATTAAATCTGTCAGGTCCTGTCCTCGTAAATAAAGCCATATATTACTCCTCCATCTATAAAAGTGAAAGAGGGTCGAGGCATTTTATGGGGGGGAGAGGCGCAGGCCTATTTCAGATCTGATCGCTAAAAGCCACTGCATCACTGCCCCCACATGTGGACCAAGCTAATTATTCACCATGCAGAGTGATGGAGAGTAAGAGGGATTGATGGAGAGTACAAGGTTGAGATGTGGAGAGTCAGACTGAGGGACAATCTGACTGTTTCTTTTTATCAGTGACTGGATAATGTAGAAAAAAATGGTCGTAAAATCTGCATGAAATATATGCATTCCTGCAGACGATATTTCACAAGCAATGATCCACATTTTGTCATGAAGAAATAGTCATTTTGCTACCGTCTGTCCTGACTGATATAACAACTTATCCCCGGTTCATTAAAGGTTTTTACATTTGGTCTCACATTTGGTGTCTTTTCATAATTCCCAAAGAATAGCCTGATCTTTTGCTGTAGAGGAAGTGACACAATTAACCCTTCTGGCACTGACAACAGCTGTTTCTTTAGAATGAATGTACATTAATGAATGTTCTTTAGAAGACATTTTTTTAAAAAGTTAACTCAAAACAGTTGTAGACAGAAAAGACAAAAAAACTGAAGAAAGTGTGTACATCCATAATTAATTCATCAGAGGTAAAGGGTATTAAACTAGTGGGTGAAAAGTGAAATACTTTTCAAAAGAGCACAACTTGTATGTGCATTAAGTTTGTACATTCAAGTGTCCAATCTAATTTCCAGATGTGCATCCCATGTACACATAATAATGGTAAACTAAAACTTTGAAACCTTGCAAAAAGTTTTACAGTACATGTCAAAAGTTATGAACAAGCCAAGTATACTTTCCCGAGATTTCTGTTTATGACAAGTATATTTAGAATATATTGTCTGCTTTCTTATTTTAAAGGATAAGGCTACAATAAATTAAATCCCTGACGAAAGACCAAAACCAACAATGGATTGATACTAACAAATTTTATCTGTGTGTAAAAAGCCAAATATAATAAATTCCTCAGAGCCAAATACCTCCATTGTTCTCCAAAAACTATTAAAAACACATCAGTGAGCCACCCTGTTGCCCCGGGTGACATGGGCACTGTAGTTTTTCTCTTCGATCCCTCATACACTGTCTTTAGTACTCACTAGTACATCAAATGTGTGTTTGTTATAACCCGCAGCTGAAAATACACCACAATAAATGAACTATTTACTCCCGAGTAACGTTTTCTAAAATCTACAGTGCCCAGCTATTTTCGGAAAATACTGAGCCCTTACTGAGTGAGCCCTTTTTAAACATTTTACAGATTCACATATTCAGTAGGAACGAATCTTTTCATGGGGTTTGTTAGCAATAAAAAAGATGAACAGCCTCATCCTTGGAGTTTTAAAGCAAGATACTAACAATAAACTTAGATAAACTTGTTTCTTGTGAGGGATTATAACTCCGTCTCTCTAATGACAGTACATTCACAGTTTTTATTTAAGGATTGGTGCATGGTATTGGTGTCACCTGTGCTATTGTTAGATTTACAGTACATGCTGGTCTCCTAAAATGCCCACTACAGGGTTGTACCATGCCTCTGTAAGGCTTCCATTCAGCTCAGGCTTAGTGATTTCTATCCACAGTTGACCTGTCTCCCGTGGTGGCCCAGTCTAGTGGTCCCTGAGATCAGAGCCATTAGCATTAGCAGGTGGTAGGGATGTTGGGATGGATGTCCACCTGCTACTGGGCAGCTGCTTCTGCCCGCTCAGCTAATTGGCTGGCAGGTGGCCGGGACAACGCAAGTGTGTCTCAGCCAGGAAGAAGAGGAGTGAGGACATCAAGTCTCCCGGTATCCTGGAGCAAAGATGAAAAGGCTTCTGCAGAATGAAAACAAGTCATGCACACACCCACACACACACACACACAAACACGCACGCAAACACACACACACACACACACACACACACACACACACACACACACACACACACACACACACACACACACACACACACAAACACACACTTACTCCCTACACCCAATTACACACAGGCTGTAACACACACACGCATGCACATGCATATACTCACACCTCTTGCAGCATTTGCTCACAATACACACAGTCTTGAAATAAACACATACATGTGCACATACTCTTTTCTTCTGTCTATTTTATTTAGTCAAACTCACACATACACTCACAGTCACACATACACAGTCATACACAGTCTTTGTAGAATAACCTTGGCATCAGCATGGTGCCTGCTTCGCCAGTCTGGTAGATAGATGGTCCTCGACACAGGCTGGCACAGGCTTTTCATTATGTTCACTACCAATCCATAGGAACTGGCCTTGAGTTTTGGATTTCTTCCCTTTTCCTTCTTTCTCATTTGCTACTGGCTTTCAGTTTACTGCACTGTGCCTGTTCTTTTTCTGCATTGTCAGTGACCATCCTTTTTCTTTATCTATTGTCTTTTAGTCGCTGTTTTGCTTTACCTCTCCTCTCCTCTCCTCTCTTCTCCTCTCCTGGCTTAATTAGGATGTGGGAAGCTGGTTGTCGGCTGAATAAGCTCAGTATCGGATGATTAATTGCTGGAGGGGGGTACAGCAGCCATGGGGCAATATGGCCGGGGGAACACAAGGTTACAGGATGGTATAACCCCCCCTCCAAACTCTCCCTCCTCCTTTCCTTCCCTTTCTGTTTCTGTCTCCTTCAGCAACTTGCTCTCCTCCTCTTCTCCCCTCTCTTCATCTCTGTCTCATTGACCCTCTCATTCTCCCCTGTCTCCTTGTTGATCTGTTGTAAAGCAAATTCCGCACGCTTCCTTGTCTGACCTACACATGTTGCCGGTGAGTGCCGACCGGGGCCGCCTCAGAGTGGGAACATCGCTGCACATATGTGCGCCGCTGATTAAGATAAAAGGCCGAAGGCAGACGAACGGCAACGCAAACCAGCTGTTCATCACTGCAATGATCATTAGCTCCATGTACTCATTAACGAGCCTTACTTTATGTGTTTCAGGTGGTCAGAATCTTCAGTCTCGCACTTTCTCGCACTGTGATTTGTAGCAATTTCACTTCAAGTCCGTGTTGCGGTGGTCATCGGTCCGCTGACCTTGGCTGCCAGCAGGTTGAGAGTATCAGACTGTGGCTATGATTAGTTTGCAGATAGTGGACCTTGTCTTCGGTCGGCCAGAGGGCAGAAAATCTATTATGTGATTGGTTGGTTGGCACAGCGCTCCGTAGCAGCAGCATCAAGCAGGAGCTTAGTCTAGACTCTAAATTTAGATTAATGGAAGGGTAGCTGGCTAAGTTTGCAATTAATAGCTGTGACCTGCAGGGGCTACACGTATTACTAGGATAGCCTGAACAGAGCTGGACACCCCCCTGACCCACACACACCTCACACACTCTGTCACAGGGAATGGAGACCTCATCTATTTTCTCGGGGTCTCTTTTTATTTATGGCTTGTTTGACTTCACTGCTTCTCGCAAAATGTTGTTCGGCAGGCAGAGCGCATTTGGTTTATTGTGCAGAGTCAAAAAATGCTGTTCGTTTTTCAGGCTGTGCTTGCGAGGGGACAGCAGCCCACCTTGAACAAAGCATATTCTGAGACAAAATGCTGCTTCAGCTCTTTGTGCGGCACTCATCTTCAACCATTTTGTTTGTACCTGAAAGGGTTTTTCCACTGCCTTTCTCTGGCTGCAATTGTATTTTCAGCTGTCTTCCACTTGTGACCCTTTGTCTCATTCTCTTCCTCCTTCATTTATCGGTATTTTTCACTTTCTCTGCCTCCCCTGCCTAATGCCAACTTTCTCTCCCTCCTCCATGTCCAGCTGTCTGTCAGTGTGGGGCCTCATGTCTCTCTGTCTTTGATGGATGGGGAACACGTAGGAGGAGCAGCCGTCCTTAATAGACACGGTGGATTGAAACGCTGGGGAAGTAAATGTTAAGGGCCTCATAAAACATCCACTTCCCCGCCCTCATCCTATGCTGCCCTCCCCCACATCGCCCAAACACCTACCTCCCACATTCACCCTCCTTCCTTCCCTAAACTCCACCCACACACCACCACTGCCATATCAGATGCCTGCAAGTGTTTCTGTTTGTGACTGTCTTTCTTAGGACTCAGATACCTTTATTTTGAGATATATAGGAATTTTTATTTGTTCTTGTGTGCATGTGATTGTATTTATGTGCATGAAATGTGACCTGCTGCCTTCCTCCTGTGGAGTGAAGATAGTGATGGATGGAGTCACAGGATAGATGACCACCTTCCACCCCAATCAGACATCTTTGTGTGCTGTATATCAGATTGTAGGGCAGTTTCCAGGAGTAACATGTCACTGCGTGTATATACAGTGAATGTGGCGGCTCTTTGCCCCTGACCCCAGGTAACTGTCGGCTCTTTCTGGGATGTCAAGATGTAGGAAGGAGATTAAGAAGACATTTGGTAAAGTTGATTTATTTCCTCACGCCCCGGGCAGAGACAAAGGAACCATGTTAAAAAGCTTCCATCAATAAGCCAGCGCTGTGGCTAACATGTTTGCAAGAGGCAGTAAGGTCAGCTTTTAAAGTTATGGCTGCAGGGTGATAGCTGTACCACTGAATAACTCAATTCCCCCTAAGGTGGAAGGGTCAAGAGGAGTCAAGGACAGTTGTGAGGTGGGGATGGGCGGAAAGTGAATTTAGCAGGAGAGGGGAGGCTTGCTGTTTCATCTGGAGCATTGACCCTGGTCATAATTCCAATTGCCTGACTTGTTTGATGCACAAAGAAATCCCTCAGTGTGAAAGGAATTGCCTTACCCCAGCAACTCCATTGTGTGTTTGTGTGTGTATGTGTGTTTTATATGGAGTAGGGGCTCTGACCATGATTTAGATCTTCAAAAACAGACTCTGAATTTAAAATTTCACAGTGGAGAATATTTGAAGAATATGTATTTGGGTGAAAAGACAACCTGAAGCCAATAAGGGGGCTCTGCAGATTCAGCCATTAATCATCATAATGCAGGAGGCATCCAGCGATGAATTAGAATCCCCTGGCCCATGCAACCTCAATAATCCAATTATTTAAAAGCCAAAATAGAAGTTACAATAGTATGTTTAAACCTTTTAAGGTGAAGGTTGACACATTATGGCAGTATAAGGCAAAAAGCATCGGCTCCCTAGTGTGCTGTTATTCTCTGACAGCAGTATTTTATAGCTAACGTCAAGACTTGTAAAGCGAGGTCTTGCGGGCGTCGTGTTTGGAGCTCAGGACAAAACACTGAATAATGTCATGTTTAGTCTGAGTATTTTATAAAAGGGTGAGCCATTCGGAAGATTTTTGGACTTACATGCCAATTTCGGTTCAAACTATTCTGTTTTAAGCAGGAGCGTAAGAAGGTACAGGCGGTAAAGCTGACGTTATTCTACAGGTAATGAGAAGGAAATATTTGCTGAATAGAGATTATTATCTCTGCAATGAGCAGAGTGTCAGCACATTATAGAGAACATTCTGAGAATAGGGACAATGGCAAAACTATCCTAGCTGTAAATAATAGATGTTCAGGCAGAGAATACAACATGCATGTTCAGGTACTGAGGATAGTATACCTGAACATATGTACTGTAAAGGATTTATGTCTTTGGTTGGTTCACTGTGGTTGTATAGAAGATTTTCAGCTCTGTTTAAGAACAATTAACAACTGATTGTTCACTCTCTACTCTCTAAATGCTGAATTCTTTTTGTACCTTTGATTCTTAGGAACTTCTTTCAAAGTTCTGCATCATAGTACAGTTTTGAGGTACTGTACTTGTGCTTTGCATATTGTCATTTGAGTTTCGATTGGTTGCCAATATCAAAATGGCAGGTCATACATAATTACAGTGGATGAACAGAGCCCATCTGAGGGTAGACACCAGGGAGCAAGAATAGCCATTGGAACGCATTAAAGTGGCATGAGATATGGTCAGCAACTTTCTGCTGAGGCTGTCCATGGGCAATGAATGATAACCCTAATCCCTGAAGTATTTTGTTTTAGTTACCTCTGCCGAGGAGGTTATGTTTTCGCCCGTGTCTGTTTATTTACGACGTAAAAGTACTGAACCGGTTTGCACCAAACTCGGTGGAAGGACGGGGCATGGGCCAGGGAAGAACCCATTAAATTTTGGGGCAGATCTGGATTATTTACTATGAATTTGAATGTTTTTCCCTGAAGTCTGGTGTATATGGTTTGACATTGGCCTTGGCAGAGGTATGCGCTCTACTAAGTGCCATACTAATTTCTGTCTGCGTTTATATGTTAATTCAGAATGCTACTTTACACTCTTACTCCACTACATTTCAAAGAAAAATACTGAACCTTTCATAGAATCATTCTTACTTTCAGTCCAAAAACACTGTATCCTACCTTTTTCATAATGTAGCAAATAGCATGGTCTTATTAGACTCTAAATTTCCACATCTTTCAAAGCCCATACCCCTAGTTTGTCAGATTTTTATGAAGCTCCTCCAGAGCAGCAGAATCATACTACTTTTTTGCAGGCTGAGTAAACAAGTAACCAATCATATCGTGTAAAATTGATGGAGTTCCAACATAGGTACAATTCTGAACACAGGACTTCTACGTGCAATTTTCACATTTTGGTTTTGCTGCTGTTACTTAAGTAAAGAATCTGAATACTTGTCCCAGCACTTTTCTCAGATTATTTACATTGTAGGGGGCTGAATAGGTGCAACTCGGTTTATATCTTTCTTTGGCCACCTTTTTAGACATTTCATCACTTAACGTGAAATAATAAATCAACATCAATGCTGTGGACCTCTTACAATTTGGAACAATGTCAGACTACGGCAAGACCGTCCATTGTTAATGAGAGGTCACATTAAATTCTAGTCTTCCAGTTACCTTCCTGCAACGATCCCCTCTCCATCGTAGCTTTCTCTTTTTACTGAGTTGTAAATGGGAAAGCTTCACCACTGATTTCACTTCATTCTAAGCAATAAAAGGGGGTCTCCGCAGCATGAAGTTTATTCAGACCTTTTACAGGTGGACCATAGCCAACCTTTTCCATTTCATATAAAGAAAGTCTGATAAGTCTTTAGAGGAAAACTCCTGTGGTGAGCCAACTGTTAATCCATCAACTGCATTTTAGTGTTATTCAAGGGGAGCTTTACTTTTACAGCCTTCATGCATGTGCCATTTGCAGTGAGTGCCTAAGGAGATACTGTATGCTGTTGTTAGGTGACTGTTTTTCCACTGACTGCAGCTCATTCCTGGTTTCAGCAAACCTCTGGGCCCAGCAGGACACAGGTCTTGGACATGTTTCCAACCAGCATTTTATGAGAATTCTTTTTACAAAGAGAACAGAAGGAGAAAAATAAATTCTCACTCGAGTGATCCCTATTTACTCTTCCTCAAATTAGATATGAAATGGTAAACTCTGACAAGGAAGAGGAGGCAAATGAAGACTGATTGAGATGTTGTGTGTTGTCTGCAGCTGAGTCTGCAGATCGGTGGGTTAGTGATGAACTCATGCAGGGGCGCCGATAAAGATGTGAGCCCAACATGCTCCCATGACAAGCCTGGGGAGGGAAGACTGTGTGTGTAGCGGAGATGGTTTCTTGTGAACCGCCCAAACATAAAGAAAAGCATCAGGGCCCCCAACTATGTCTTTGACTTATAAAGCAACAGCCCCACAGTACTAAGGACTAGACTGTCAGCAGAAACAAACTTGCAGAAATGTGTGTGTGTGTGCTGGGACTACTTTATAACTTAGGGGCAATAGAAGGAGCAAGAGGGAGGTGGAGCATTGCCAGGAGGAAAGCACTGAGGATGTGTTGGGAAAGATAGTAGCAACACCGGGGCCGAAAAATCCATCAGGCTGCACTTTTTGAAGGACAGCTTCCCAATGAGAGTCTCATCCCATCAACCCCTGGGCTGGGCCTCTGTCTGGCCTCAGCAGGAGAGAGGTCCTCCCCCTGAGAACATGCCACTTCTAGCTGAAGGTTATAGAGGGGGAAAAAATGGACGCGAGGAGAGAACAAGCTGGTGAGAGACAGTGATGGAGAGGTGGAAGCTAACCTTTACCAGCTCTTGTTTTATGTCTGCCTCTCTCTTCCTTCACACGTTTATCACCTGATATGAGCCCTTAGCTGACACCCTTTCTCTCCTCTGAAGAGTTTGGCATAAACATTTCTCAGTTACATGAAAAGAGGAGAAACTGTAACATTTCACACCTCACTCATTCCCTCCCGGTTCACCCAAACACACACACACACACACACACACACACACACACACAGCAAAAAACATGTGTGCATACACAACCACACATCCACACCAGATCGTCTTCTAAGGGGAGTGAATAATTACTTTGCAAAGGGCACACCTATGATCCTTGGCTGGTATTTAAAGCCTTGTCACTGAATTTAAATCACCCCTCCTCTCCGTCGCATCCTTTAGTTAAGTGGAAACGTCCTCTTTGCAGGGTAATTCAGAGATCACAGCCCTAATGTCTTCATCATGGCCTCCAGCTAATACTGCCACATTCAATGACACGGACACCACAGCTTGAATTTCCACATTGGCACCAACCATGTGAAGCTATTTGCTGTCACCTACCGCAATCCAAACTCCACTTTCTGTGTTATTGTGTTACAAGATGCAGTGAATCGTAGAACCCTGATCTTTGATATTAGTCTTTCCACACTCAGTTTTTTCTCTGCGTGAGAATGATTTACAGATAAAATATGCATGTTTCAAGCAGAGGTAGTGAATGTTGACTTGATGGAGGTGTCTGTGAAATTCGGCCCTTCTAATTAGTATGTTCAGTTAGTTTTTCCTCTCACCACCATGTTGGTTGTAGCCCTAGGCCATCTGTGTGTTCCTGTGCAACAAGCTCTCACAGCCTCCACCCCTCCCATTTTCCTCAACCCCTTCACTGCACTATAATTTTGCAGCCTCTCTCACAGCCTCTGTCGAGCATGTGAGCCCTGGGTCGTGTGTCCAGTCTGTTTAGAAATACGGTGGACTGCAGATGCGGGTTGTAGTGCTCCATCATGAAAGGAGTTGGGTGGGTTGAGAGGCTGATCCTGTATTTGTCCTTGTCTGATGTAACCTGTCTCCCTTGATGCTCTGTGGCTGAGACTTGGCCCACCTGCTTGTCCACTCTACTCCGGGCTCAGTGATTGGCATGGCGGGGCAGAGAGACTATTAGGATGCTGGAGCATGAAACCACTTAAGGTGTATGTGTGCTCGCTTCTGTGTGTGTACATTAGCATTTATACATTTGTGCCCGTGGTAAGAGCTTGACCATGACCACCCCGATACACAATTCGGAATATCAAAGAACACCAAGTGTATTTGGATTCTGCGAATGCATTGGGGTAGGGTAATAAATTGCATCTGGATGGAGTGGGTATCCAGGTAACAAAAGCTGTAATGATTTTCTATAAGATCTATAGTCCTGTGTCCAACATGATGTGGAAACAGATTACAGAGACACTAATGGTGGACTAGGTTTGTCATAATGTCAAATATAAATAAGTCGTTTTTTGTTCCGAACTCATGCCAATATGCCTTCAGTTTCACCTGCTATTCAAATTTCTCTTCAATTTCATTCTTCTCAGGGTGAAAAAGCCTCCGAAACCACGTTTACACTGTAATGAGACACCAAAATCTCTAAAAGCTCAGACTAATGAAATTTTCAGACGGGTTAGTAGGCTGACCCAACATACCTATTCGACAGTAGGACAGGTTTGTGGGTTAAATTAGTCCTGTAAATGAAGAAAAAACAAAACTACAAAAATAGATTAAAAAACAAAATTATGCCAGGAAGATTATCCTCATTGCAGGATTCACAGACTGATTTAATGTGACTGTCGTCAGGAGGAAACTTGTATCATATTAGTAACAGATGACTGACGAAATCTCATTTTTTAATAAAACCTCAGTATCGCTGTGGTTCATCAAACTGGTATACCAGTCTAATCCTCATCGTGTGTGAAGAAATGGGAGTGTCGTGGTTGAGCTTCAACTTTGATGTTGCAGGGTGCAATTTTCTCCTGGCAGAGCAATACTACACTTTGTGGTGTAATATTTCATGGAGGAAAATTACTCAAAATTATGACTCTAAAGGATTAAATTACAAACCTGATAGCCTTGTTATTAAAAAAAAAGTGCTAGCAAGGGGTCACTCTCTTCGTTTCATTACGTATTTTGTCTAGTTTTTCCATGCGCACGTTTTCATACCTCAAGGTTATTTTTCCAAATGTCTATTTATCATTTTAAGCTTTGCACACCTTCTCTCGCCGCCTTGTGCCATGACTGGTTATTTTCTCAATTGACTATCGTCCAGCTTCCCATTACTCATGCTGAAATGCCCTTTCCGTTCCGAGAAAACTCATTCTCTTGAATTGTTTCCTTTTCTTGGACAACCAAAAGGCTCTGTAGTTGTTGCAAACTCTTGTGCCCATTATCAACGCCTGTTGCCTGCAGTTTCCACCCTCTGTGTGTGTCCCTGCACGTGTTGCAGTTTGTGTGTCCATGTGCATGTTTGACCCAGAATCTTGCTCTCACGGATTTCACATTAACCTCAATCCTGCTTTCTTCCAAATTAGATTTCTATTCTTCTGTCTCCGTGTTGACTTATTTGCCTCACTTTCATCATCTCCGGCAAGGTTATCCTGAGGCAGGCAGCAGTTTTATGGGAACAATGGGGCGTGGAGGGGGGGGGGCTTGCTTTGCCGCCAGCCGTGCCTTAATCGATCTTGTTTAAAGGGATGTTGCGAGCTGAATGTTTGAACCCATCCCCTCGTTAACAGTTGTCTGGGATTTAATTAAGAAGTAGAATGAATTTAATGTCAATTATGTCTTAAAATGAACCGGGAGTACAAAGATGCACAACAAAGAAACCGAGAATGAGAGAGCGGGGGAAATAAAGGAGGAGGAGGCTAATTAGAGGATGGAGTTGTGTTCATGCATCATTCCAGCCGAAGCATTTCCTTCCCCCCTCTCTCGACCCCATTTTCCTCTCTACTCCTTTTTCCTCCTATATCTCTCTCTGCATGTATATCTGCAAGAGCCCTCAGCAAAAAATGTTGTCACATCTTTTTCTTTGCCGTTGGCTCACAGTATGGCTATGCAAATATGAGAAAACAGATACTTAAGCATTGTTGACACACTCTTCCTACAGATGAATCACAAGCAGATATGAGACCGGAGTCTGTTTCCCTACAATCGAAGTGGTTTAAGTACTTCTGTGTACTTTATTGATTTTTAGAATGTTCAAAACCACAGTAAATGCCATCATATCATCCATACAGTATATCATCCACATGACATAGAGAAACAAAACCATGAGGAACAAAAAGATAAAACGGACAACCTCCACTGCATGACCCACATTTAAATACAACTTTATTCAGATCTGAGGACTCTTAGCTTTTATATATATATGTATATTTATGTTTTTGACAGTTGTGTTTCGTTACTATTCTTTGCTGAGCAGACCAGTGTTGTCTTGCAGTCTCTAAGGCCAAATATCCACGTCTGTTGGCACTAGATGGGTCAACAGTAAGACTGCCGCCATAACAACACGGTCCGTCCCACAGCAACATGACTGTCTCTTAAACTCAGTCCAGCAGCCTTTCTTTAACTCACGCCAGAGAGGTGGAGAGGGTGGAGTCTCAGTGAGAGTATTGCTGTAAATCGGGCTTCCTCTCCACAGGTAGCCCAACATGTGTCCTTGTTTTTTCTACATGAGTTCAATGCTGTGGGCTCGTGTTGCCCAGCTTTATTTCCAACATGTGTGAGTATCCAACTTCTCTCTGGATGCCCTGCAGGAGGGGGAGAGGAGTATTGAGGTTACTGGGGCGCATCTGTGTCGGGCACTCTGTTGGCATGCTCTCGAGGAGATTTCATGTCCTCACAATCCAAGGGGCTTATGTAAGATGCCTTGAACAGGAAAGAGGAAAATACTTAAACCAGCACATCTTAAGACTGTGTCTGCGCACGCATTTGTTTGATGGGATATAGATATAGAGAGAAATAGATAGAGAAAGAGAGAGGGGAGTTCTCGCTGCTGATGTTCAGTTCGCCTGGCGTTAAGCTCACAGAGATTAGCCAGCTCAGCCCAGCGCTGTGTGCAGGAGGGAGGGCGGGGCAGCGGTGAGGAACTACCCACTGCAGGGTTCAACGCCAGGGTAAGGGAGGTAGAGAGGGTATGGAGGCTGAGGCCAGTCAGCTGGGTCACACACAGGAAGAGGACAGCAGCATGAAGACAGCAGGGCATATGGCTGAGTAACATGCAGACGTCTGGAGCAGTAAGGGGCAGAGAGAGCTGGAGGATGAGGAAATGGATGAACGGAGGAAGAGGTAGTGGTTCTTTCGTGCTGGTTGATGCATTTTAGACGCATGAAGCTTTGTTTTTCATCCACCAGTACAGGAAAGGGACCTTAAGACAAGTGTCAGTCGTTTAGTTTGAGTTGCCGCCAAACCAACATCTACAGTATACTGCATGTTTTACTGGGACTGTATGCGTTCGAATAAATACTGCATGAACTTTTACTGCGATGTGGCAGAAATCAGAATGCGTCTCTACAATCTTTCTCATAGTTGGCACTGCGATTGATGGTAGACTCTTTAGGGAAACTCCCACTTGTGAGGATTCTAGCTTGCGAGACACTTAAACTTAGAGACGAGCCAGATAGATACTGTATGAAATATCTGCTGTGATAAAACAGTCACATGGAAGAGGAGACAGAGGTTTGGCTCAGCCAGATGAAAAGCCTTTATGGTGGCTGCGAGTGGTGTAGCTGTCTGTCCCCTGCAGACTCGGTTGTGTACTGCTGCCATTTGCTGTGGGCCACAAGTTGATTCGGTTGCATACGGAGAGGAGCTACCCCCCTCTTTAAGAGTAAATGAAAGACTCAGAGCTTTGATGTGAAGAATTAGAGGTCTTTGTTACTATCTTTAGCCCTGTGACTGTGTTTTCTCTCCCTCTGCTCACACAGAGCAGCCAAGGCGATGCATTTATGTCTGGCCTTATGCTACCCCCCACAGGAGGACGGCTTCATGGTGACCACTCACTGCTGCGTGAATCCACCTGGGACCATGCTGCACAGTTTCAGCCAAGCGTGCACATGAACAGATCTTGGCTATGTCCCTGATATCACAGTATATCAGCATCAACCCGGATAACTGATATCACAGTTTAGTGACTCTTCACACCTGTCTTGTGACTGTTCATCGTTAATGAACCGAGAAGTCATTGTGTCCTTATAAGCAGGAAAGCGGTAACCTCTCAGCGCACAAAATGTCAGGTTTCCTAATTCATAGCTCCATTGAGCGCTGCTCTCCTCTGATATTGTTTGTGAGAGCAACATGAGATGGGCCAGCCAGTAGCCATTTATCTTAATGAGAGCATTTAACTCTGAGCTGAGCTTTGGCTGCTGGCTCCACACAAAACACAACAATCCCCATGAACGTCCTCTTATCCTCCTACCCGCTGACTTGATTTTTAGGAATACATTTGGCCCTCTCGTTGAAACCTTAATTAGTTCTAAAGGAGATTAAATTATATGTAATTATTATGATAATATTTTCATTTATTCAAGATAACGGGCCGACTTTAGTGAACACAGTATTTGTCGGGAGAGAGCAATCTCCCTCACACAGTCAAAGTTATCAAGGCGTGAAATCAGGAATCCTGACAGCAACAAAATGTAATCTTTTTCATACAGAGGGGACAATAGACAGAGCTGCATACTCTACATCTCCTTCTCCACTTTAATTAAAAGAGTTCACTGAATCTCTCCCTCTCTCACTCCGCCACCTCTCCCTCTCTCTTAAGTGTGGAGGGCCAACCCTGTCTCTATGCAGAATCTAGTTATTTCCCTCACACTGAACTTGTCTTAAGCTCTGGTCCCGAATCTTTGTCGAGCATTTGCTTTGTCTTGCAATTTTTTATTATTTATTTTCTCTGCCCGTATCTTTTCACTCTTTCGTTGAAATGGATGTTACATAACACATAGGGATATTGAGTAATTAGATTTTGCTTATAAACACAGTGACAGTGCCATGGTGGGATACTTGGATGTGAGGATGTAGGCAGGGTGTGAGAAACTGAGTAAGAAGAGGAACTTATAACATTATTTTGGGATTGACTTGAGGTCACATAAAAAATATGCCCTTTAAAAAGACCTAGATTGTAACCTGAATGATCCTGTGGTTGGTTACACTTTACATTCATCTGTTCTTTGTGAGAAAAACAATGTTTTGTGTTCCCTCTGGTAAGTTTGAAGTCAGGATTCTTTCCTGTACAGTATACGATGTTAAACACTGTGATGTTTGTAATAATGTCTGAATATTTGCACAACTCTCCAGTGAATTGTATCACAGCATTTAAATTTCACTGAAAATACTGCCTTGTGACTTTGCAAAAGAGCAATAAAGGGTGTAAAGGGTGATTAAAAGGACAACCAGACAACATTCACAAATGACTTAATGGAAGAGAGAAATAGCTGGCGAGAAGTTGGCATTTAGAAACTGGACTGAGGTAAGAAGGTATGTGTTGGCGGTATTTGATTTTCACTACCAGTCCAGTTAACGACTGCCGATGTTAAGCATTCCCAATGCCTCATTATCTGCATACTGTAGTTTTTGTTTTGCATATATGTTTTTACATCTTGCAGTAGTCGGCTACAGAGGATTTTTCTTTTTTTTGTTAAGGGTTCCTCACTGCCAGAATGGCATTGTGGACGATTCACAGCCCTGGGTTCCTCCTCATGTGTTGCAGTAACGCCTACTCACCCCCTTTATCCTCTCCCCTCCCACCTCTCCTCTCCCCTACAAGTCGTCTAGCCTGAGGGCAGGTAGGGCATCTCGTTATGGTAGTTGTAGTCCGGGCAAACCTTCTGCACCAGGCGGTAGTCCGTACTGTAGAAGGATATGTAGATACAGATGACCTTGAAAGGCTTGGAGCAAATCCAGGACACGTGGCTCTGGATCTGCTCCTGGAAGCAGGTCTTGGACGGGTCGTAGTTGCACAGTGAGGTGCGCTTGCTGCGATCCACCTTCTCATAGTCCACGCGGCAGTTGAAGATCTTGGAGTCCTTGGGGTAGACCACACTCTGGCGCTCCAGGTCAAACTCCACCGCCTTAACAGGTGGCACCAGGCTGACTGAGATGTTGCCCTGTCCTGTGGAGTTGTGACGGAAGTAGACGCTGAACGTGCCATTACCATGATCCACAATCTTGCCGGTGATCAGCAGGTTAAGCCTCACCGTCTTGATATTGGAATAGAAGTCTCCCCAGCCAAACATCTTCTTGAACTTGCCAGTCTTAACAATGGGCCGGCGTTTGACCCTGGAGCTGGAGGCGTCAGGCTTGAGCAGGTCGCTGCCCAACATCTCCCAGAACTCCTGTTTAGAAAATTCCTGCTTGGAGAAAGGGACCGAGGAGCGGTAGGGCAGATCCAGAGAGGTGTCATTAGCAGCTCTGCTCTTACTGTGAAGCATCCAGCGGCTCAGGGGCGAGAGGGGAGCCTGCCCGCTCAGGAGGCCCACCGTCTTGGAGGAGTCGTCTGAAGAGCTCTTGGGGCTGGAGGAGTCATCTTCTTGACTCAAGGCCACCTGGAAAGAGGAGGTTTGAGGTGGGGATTGAAGAAAACAGAGAAATTAAACAGTTATTAGCAAGGTAGAAAGAAGCACGGACAGAAAAAAAAATTAAAGGTTCAATCAATACTTAATTTACAGTTCATATCTCTAGTGGTAGTAGCCATGACATTCTATCAATGTTATATATATAAATAAAGGGTTGAAATTTAGTAGGTATCGCTATTATTACATTCTTTTGTTTACTTCAGCTGCGAGAGAAAATACTCTTTTATGTCTAGTTTTCACAGAGCTGATATAATTCCCTAAGCTCACTGTAATGGACTCTTATGCTAACTGTGAGCCACTGGTGAGGCCAGAGGGCTCAAAGAACATATTCAAACAGAAAATCCACACCGAAACTGAATTCACATAAAGTGTTTTAGTCCTGTTGTCTTGGGCAGTTTAATCAATATTTGTGAGGGTGGACAATTTTCTACAAAGGCTATAATTCTGTAAAACAATAAAGCTCTGTCATTAAGAAATGCTTTCTAGAGCTGTTTCTCTGACAACAGAGGTTGGAGGTTGATGTATGCACTTATAAAGTGTCTGAATGGACCAAAAAAGAGCAGGATTCATGCACGCAGTTACAAAATACTCGTTTCTACATTGCCAAAACTTTGTCCAAGGAACTATTTTAATGTTTCCCTCTCAAACAATCTAATGTTCACTGGAACTCAGTCAGAAAAGGTCACTTGAAGATCATCTATTCGTAACTCAAGAGGAATTGTTCTTATATAAAATCTTAAAGGAACAACTCTAACTGGATAGTAGACTAAGCAGTGTTTTCTGTTTTAAAGTGAGCTTTTTGCTTCTTAAGGACTGCAGTGTGAATCTGAGTCCAGAGGAAACTATTATTGCCTTGACAGAGTCGGTCGGAGGATCAAAGTGTTTGACGAAGGGAAGGTGGGCAAGCGGGGGGAGGGTTTGGGGGCCAGAATAAAGTGTAATGTCCAATTAAGACTTCCAGTGTTTTAATTAAAGAAAGAAAATCTGTATGGGCGCACACACACAAAGCTGTCCGATGTTAACATCAACTGAGGGGTGGGGAGATAAGATAGCGCTTCTGTGCTCAGCAGTAGCTTTGTGTGGTGTGTGAATGTGAGAGCAAAGTAATGGGTGATTATTCACTAACAGTAATGATTTATTAACAGGTAGCGTTTGTCTAATGTGCCATGGAAGGATCCAGCATTATTATGTCCTTTGGATTTGGCAGTGGAGAACACACACACACACACACACACATGCCATTTCGGAATTTTGAGTTGTGGTAAACGAGAACAATGAGCGATGCAGATGCGAACAGTGGGGTAAGTTTGTTTGTGTGTGCGTGTGTGCGTGTGTGCGTGCGTGTGTGTGTGTGTGTGTGTGTGTGCGTGTGTGCGTGCGTGTGTGTGTGTTTGAGCGTGTGTGTGTGTCCGCGTGCGTGCGTGCGTGTGTGTGTGTGTGCTCTACCCGGAGAGATTTTACATTGATGCATAATGCATGCATCCCTGTCTGTGCTCTGATCCATCTACTGTCTTGACTGCCAGAGCTTTCTTATACTGGCTTAGTCAGGATTATTAAGTCCGACTCATTTCTATTCCATTTTAAGCAGGTTCTTCGCGCTCGCTCATATTTGTTCACTTGCACCACAGTCAGTCAGAGATATTGATTTTCTGTCTCTCTAAAAACATGTATTTCTTTTCATAACAACATGTATCGCACTTCAACTGCCTTGCGAGGATTCCCGCTGATGTGGCTGTGGTCTGGTGCTTGGACTCAGATGAGAGGACTCCCCTCTTCCCTTAATCTGGCTTTATTCCCATGGGAGTGTTAGAGGCCAGACACTATCTCCTCTAGTTACCTGTCTGCTGCTACGCTACACTGCCGCTAAGATCCTTCAGCCTCCCCACAGGGGCTGATAACAGCCCCGACAAGGACTCCTTCCTCTTGAACCAGATAGTTCTGATGGCTTCTTTGAGAATCCCAAACTCATTAATAATGAAAAAAAAAATTGAAAGCGCTGAAGACATATTGATTTGAATCTTTTAAAATGTACCTTTGTTTTTCAGAGGGGGGACTTGTGGTCAGGCAGGATGACTTTAATGACAAATACACCATTCCCCATGGCTCCTATTGAAGGTCTAGCCTGTGTTTGATTTCTCTTGCCTAGTGAGATGGTGGGGTTCATGTATCTTTTGGTCAATTGATTTTGCTGTCAGAAATTTGTGTTTCAATTTTAATTTTTGAATTTTAAAATGAAAATCAAATAACCACTCATTTTTTTGTTTTGTACTACTCATTTATGAAAGCAAACGCGAATAACCAAAAGATACATGGACCCTGTGGCTGCTGGACACAGAGGGTAGCACTCTGGCTACCTCCCCAGATAGCACTAAAGAGCCCCTTGTGGTATCCTACAAAAAAGCCCTTTAGGGTTCTTTAAAATTATGTCACTCTTTATTTCTCTGAAACTGCCCATTGCTTTTAAGATCCTGAGCTCTGTCGCTTATCGAGTGACTCTCAGATGGCGCCAGCACTCGTATCTGAGCAAAAAAATATTGCAGAGTGCTTTTTTGTAGCTTGCATATTGAGCAAGGCGTCCTCCCGCTCTTGCACAGTCTTCATTAGAGAGCCTGAGAGGCCGGGCTGCAGGAAGAGAGATGAAATGAGCTTTCTGCTATTGTTGAACAGAAGATTTAAGTGTCTAGCACCACTGGAGGTGTCATATTCAGTGCACAGCATCATTGTCAAAGACAAATGTTAGAATGAGCTTAATATGGCTCAGAAAAAAAGAGAAAAAACTGAGCCGGAGCTGTAATTATTACTACAGTAAGAGAACACATGCTGTACAGTTGTCCAAACCAGCATGATGCCGTTAAATACAATTGTGATTTAATTTTTGCAGGTAAAAGTTCTTATACGTGGCCTGTAGTATGGATTTTTATCTACTATCTACTACTATTATCTTAGCTACAACTCTGTCGCCAGTGCATTTAACTCAGGGAGTATGTGAGGTGTAATATTCAACTATCAGCACCCTTCCAACTTTGACTGATGAAATGTAAGTTGAAAGTCGAAATTGGGTTAAAATAACCTCTGAGTTCACTGTTGCTCTCATACTGCCAAAGATGTATGCATTGCTTCACTTTAGTGAGGTATTTTCATATTTTAGCATGTATACCCTGACATTGATTTATTAACAGGTAAGCACTGATGTTGTCTGCTTTGGATACTCATACCAATCACTTTCTTTCATACTGAAAACATAGTCAAAGAACTCATCCTTTGATGATGCACCACAAATACTATCTGTTTTTTCAGTGTACGGTGTCATGACATTAAAAAAGTGTATTGATGAGTTATAAAAATCTGCAACAGCAGAGTATTTCCAGGGCTGCAGCTGTGATGTCAAAGGTTTACTGCTCTTGAGGTCATATTAGACTGTTTGCATGTTAAACCATCGACATAGTGTAAAACAGCGTGTTGCTTTGAAAGGCCAGAACAAGTTTCTTTCAGACTAAGTTTGTTTTGTTTCATGAAGCTTGGCAAGATGTATCGCGGCTTTAAGTACTGTAGGCAAAGTGTGGGCGATGGGCAATCAGGTCTTAGTGAGGGGGTGGAGGTTCTGGGTGATTTTGTCATTTGTCATGTGCGTTAAGTGAGTCAGTGAAACGGCTGGAGAGGATGGGAGGTGGCTGCAGGCTCTGTCGCTGTGGTAATTGTGAGTCATTCAGCCTCAGTGAGCACAGGCCCCAGGACTCTCTCCCAGCAGGGAATGTGGGGAGCGGAGCGGTCCTCACAAGCCTGCCATTTCCTCAGGCAATAATAAGCCTTTTTACAGTGAAAAGTACACCGTTTTAACGCCCTTGTCTTGGTGACAGAAGCACGCTATTGCCATAATATAGCACAGAGATCAGGGAGCTACGTAACTGAAATCTGTGCCAAAGCTCTCGCAGAAGCAGGGGACTGGTGACAGGGCAGTGTGTCAACCAAAGAAGGAGGATTGTTCCAAACTTAGACTTGCACTTGAGTTTACAAATTCAGAGTTAACTTGCCTATTTCCTGAAAATGCACAAATGACAGACAGTGTTATAATTTTTCTAGCAAAAGTGCGAAAATCCTCTGGTCCCGCCTTCTACAGTGGGAGGAGTTGATGCTTTAGTCTGATTTGTACCATTGTAAATAGAGAATCTTTGGGTTTCGGTCAGTTGGTTGGATGAAAATAGCAATTTGAAAACATCACATTTGGCTTTAGAAAATTGTGACAGCAATTGTTTTTACTATTTTTCAGATATTTTATAGATCAAACTATTCATTTATGACTATAATGGAGTGTTTTAGCATCTTTTAGATCATTGTTTTGGTTTTAGGTCCTGTAACTTTACTGTTTTGGTTCACTCGCACCAACCTCATAGCGCAGTTTGGGGCGACAGCAGGCAGTTGTTTTCAGAAAATCAACTCTGTACATCAACTGTACATTACCTGTTCAGCACCAAACAGCAGACAGAAAATGTTAGTAACTAGCTGGAGCATTTAGTAGCTAAAGAGCCTGATATGTCTCTCAGGTATTGGTATTGGTGTTTTATAATGTTGTGTGTATATATATCTATAGCTATATATACATATATATATGTATATATGTATATATGTATATATATATATATATATGTATATGTATATATGTATATATATATATGTGTATATGTATATGTATATGTATATATATATATGTGTATATGTGTATATGTATATGTAATATATATATATATATATATAAAATCAAAAAATCTCCCTCCCATGGGGGCTGGTGTTGTGTCTTACTCAAGCTCGGGTCCTCTACCAGAGGCCTGGGAGTTTGAGGGTTCTGCGCTCTTCTGGGCAGAGACCTCAGAAGTTGTACCCGGAACCCGCTGGAGCTATTCTCCCAGTTTGTGGGTCACAGCCCCCAGTGCTCCAATTACCACTGGCACCACTGTTGCCTTTCCTCTCCACATATTTTCTAGCATCTCTTTCAGCCCTTGGTATTTTTCGATCTTCTCGTGTTCCTTCTTCCTGATGTTGCTGTCGCTTGGGATCGCTACGTCTATCGCTACTGCCTTCTGCTGTTGTTTGTAGATCAACACAATGTCCGGTTGGTTAGCCAGGTTTTTCCCTTGTCACCCATCTGTATATACGTGTGTCTTAGGTTTGAAATTCTGTTTTTATGGATGCATGATCTGGAATAAAATAAACTGATTGATTGATTGATACAGAGAATCTGTCTGTTGAGCCACTCAGCAGGGCTTAAAGCACAAGTCTGTCCAGAGCTGACAAGTTCAATAAGCATTCCACTTTCCTCTGGCTGTTGAGTTGAAATCTTCATCTCTAATATGACATCAATTTTTAATTACAGATCCAGGCAGCTCAGATTTTTTTTAAGTGTTCATCAGTTCTTTATTCTTTTTTTCTCTGTTTCCTCTCCCCATCTCCAGATCTAATATGTTCACTGCAGGAGTCTCCTCTGTTACATGATTAAAGTCTGAAAATGGCTGTGCCCTTATAACTAATTATTCTCTGGCTAGTGTAGATCCAAGAAGAGGTGAGGGAGAGAAAGGTAATTTCACAAGAAACAAGCTATTTGACTCTTAATGAATAATTTACTCTGGCTTTTCGGGGGTCACTGGAGCTTAGATCTGCAGTGGGTGAACAAACTCACTACTCTGAATCTTTTTACCTTTCACACTTTTCCCAATCATTTGGTTCTTTCTGTATCCTCCAACTGCTTTCCCAACTCATTTTGGGCAGGTTCAGTTGTATGGTCCCAGTGGATTTGGGCTCATTTTGTATGCTCAGAGAGAAGCCGAGCTCTGAATTGGCTATCAAATTATTACATTATAAGATATCGACAAGTTGGTGGTGCGAGGACGGCGGAGAGGAGTAGCAGAGGACGGTTTCTCCCCAGTTTCTCCCCAGGGAGGTGGGAGCAAAGGATGGGCTGATGGGACAGAGCTGATTAAAGCTGCACCTACAGTATTCACACCTGCCTGGTAAAAGCCGTATGGACTCTACAATCATCTCAAGTAGGTACAAGTATAAAAACCTTCAACTTAATGTCAGGTTAAAAAGGGCTGTTGTCTGGCATAATGCAAAGGTCTCTCTGTTGGATTGTAAACTCCTACATAGGAGCTCAAATGCACTAATACCTGAACAGGTACCAGTTTGAATCCCAAGCATAAAAAAGCTAATGAATAATACTTTCTTCTTCATTCATATGCTCTTGAGCAAGGCCTTTAAACTGCTTCAGTGAAGGTGCTAAGTGGCCACATCAGACTGTGGTTTAACTATGCAGTTCCCAGCTGGGAATGAGTGGCCCTTTTCATACCGGGCATAACACGCGTCTTGGGTGATCCGATCACGAGTGGACAGCTCTAAGTACATCACTTCACAGCTGGCGTCAGAATGTGTCTCCATGTGCGTCTCAAGTGACCACTTGTGATCAGATCTCACCTCCCTGCTCTATATGCAAATAAACGCGTACATCATTTCCATTTGGAAAGACCGAATGGGTTGTTGTTTTTAACCGGAGGGAGGCAGAAATGCACTTTGTGTGCCTAGTCTGCCGGAAATTCAAAGAAGAATAAATTAAAACAGTTCAGACTGGGTCTACTCCTTGGTGTGTTCCAGGCAAACCAAATCACCCATGATATTTGACGCACTCGTAATATATCTCTATGGGCTTGGACAAAGCCAGCTAATGTGATTTGTACAACTTGTCTTTGTTTGCGCGTGAGTATGTACATCTGCTTACACAGAGGAAGTCAACTAGGTAGGCAGTCCTTCAGTGAAGCCCAAGACACAATTACGTACACACTGCTAAAAGAATGTGGCCATATGCGTCCCAGACCACCTCCAAATGTGGTCTGAGAGACCGGATCTCAATGCATCCTCATCCTTCACACTTGCAGAAGCTCTAAAAGGCAATTAATCTTGGGATCTGATCATTAGTGTACAGCCCTAAATCCAGCTGTGATGGTACCTAAAGTGCATTGGGTGACATCAGTGACATTTAGAGGTGTGCCAGATGTGTCCACATTTGATGAACACGAGTGCACCCCTGATTGCTTTGAAGCTCTTGCTCTTAGCTTTGCAGGTTGCATGCATATAAGACTAGAAACCTTCAAAACACAATTTATATGTATGTGCCACAGAGCTCAGTGAAGTACCAGACTGCCTAACTAGCTGAAGTCGAACTTTTTGTCTGTTTAGCCGCAATCGTAAAGCGATAAAACCAAATGATAGTGGGCGAGTGAAATCTGGTCACAAGTGCTTACTTGTGAAACATTGAATACGCATTCCTGACAACAGGCGTGATCTGCAGTCCATCTCAGCTGCCTCAGAAGCAATCTGGAAATGTCACCAGAATAATTACAGTGTTCAAACTCTTTAAAGCAACCTATGTGTACCAGTGCAAGTAACAGCCAATGTTGGTTTTTCGTGAACGCTATCTTTCCTAACCTTAACCAAGTAGCTCCAGCGGCCTAAACCAAACCAGACCTTAACTATAGTTGGAGCAGTTTAGAAAATAGTTGTAAATGTCTTTTTTTTTTTTTAAACAATCATATGTAACTTTTTAATGCAATGGCAAAAGATCTGTTTTGTGCTGTGGTCAGTGAACCTTTACCAAAAAGAGAACACTACAGCTGTCAGGGTGATCGTGAAGTGAAGCACGGATAAGTGCATCACTGCTCAAATTGACGTTTTCTGGATAAATAAAGGTTTAGATAATTGCTGGTCATTCCTGCCCTGTATCTTACAGCAATACATTCTCAATTCAATTCAGAAATCACTTTAGTCTGCAAAATTTTCCTATTATCCATTCATTGTACTTAAAATGCTCTTCTTTCAAGCTCAGCCAGATTCCCTGATCCTTGTGGCTGTGCTGTTTGCTTTAATTGGAAACCCCCATAAAGACCCTCAGCGGGCCTTGTCTGGACATGTCTGTCTCTGACCCTGAAAATCACTGTACCGTCACTGGGCAGCATTCTGGTGAACTGCACACTAGATGTTCATTCAAGCAGAACAGACTGTTTACAGATTGTGAGACAATTGAGAATATAAATGGGCTTTGGCTCCCCAGTCTCATTCTGGCGTGGTATCCAGCGGATCCAGTCACACCACGTCTGAGTGGACCTCAGAGCCTGCGGCATCAGAAAAGCTTCAGTTTCCTTCAGCGTTTAACTACTCTGATGTCCTTGTCTTCACCCTTCAAATAAACCCACGTCCCCTGGTCCCAGATCGCTTTTTTCTAATATTGTTTGGACGCCTAAACAGATCTTGAAACAATGAAAATTGTATTCTGTATTGACACTTTCCATAACAGTTTCACCATGCAGTAAAGCAACTTTTCCTAGCAGAAAGTCTTTCAAATTAAAACGTCTTATGGATTTTCCCATCCTTAGTTATTCCTCCATGTGCAAGTCAAACCCATCTCTATCTGGATCCCCTGGGAGTTACACCTACTCATTCTACCAAAGGCTACCATTCATTTTTCTTTAAGATGTGCACTGTAATCCACCCCTTGTGCACTATCCGGACCAGCAGACAAACCAACAGATATTCTTCCAGGGACTTCTCTGTCTCCCCTGCAGTCTCCCAGAGAGCAATGCCACAATAAATTGTGCTAGTTTTGAGCAGACAACGTATTCTGTCTCAGGACAGCTCAGCTCTTCACTCTGAAAGACTGTCAGTGTGTGAGGGAGCGTGCCTTCCCTCCGTCTCTCTCTCCCAGTCTCTCGCTCTGCCTGTCTGTGCTGTGGGGCTAGAGGGAGCCTGACGGGGGAGGGGAGCTGGGGTCCTCAGCAGGTGGTCAGGGGAGAGGAGGTGAACCTCTGGGGTCATTCAAGCTGTGGTTGTGCATAACTCAAGCTGTCTTACACAACAGGCAAGAAGTTACGCAGGTTATCGGTTGTAACACCCGCAGCTTTGCTCATCCATCTCTTCTTCATGTTGATGCATTATTTTTGTTATTGCTAATGGTTGGGTCGTATATTTTTTCCAACAGAAAATAGAAAAAAGGGAAAAAAAAGTCCGAGCAAAAAAGGTTAAAACACAGAGGAAAAAATTATACAGTCACAGTAGTTTGGGTTTCCTTCAAAAGTAGCCATCAAATTTAGGAAGACATTTAAGGATGACGAACAACAATCGTGCAATTATCTGAGCAAACCAACTACTTTTATAAAGGTAGATTTACAATAAAAGGGTACCAGCAGTTGGCATAGGAATCGCTTAGAAATTGTTTAAAGAGCGTACTGGGAAAAGTTTACAAAATTAGTGACGATAGCATTCCAGATACTGAATTGGGTATTTGAAGCTCATGAAAATGCAGCCTGAAGCTGAGTGTTTTTGAAGTAACAATGTATAAACTGAATTCAGAAAACTAGTGACAGGTGACAGTGGGTTGTTGGGCTGCTACAGAAAATTTCTCGTCCCCCAGATCAAGGGCTAAAAGGGGAGGCGCGTACTATTATGCTACTGATGATGAAAACGCCATGACCTGATAATTGTCCCTCTCAAATCACCACTTTATGATCCTACATGCACTCACAGGGGTAAAGTACATGACAGATGCCATCAGCACAATAAATCTGTCTCTTCCCGTGCTGGTGTTGTAGCCAAACCATCCCCTATGATATGGGCCTGAGCTCTGACTTGCAGAATGCCACGATGATGGGAGAGGGAGACTCAAGAGGAAAAAAAAAAAATGTATTCCCCCTGCTGCTGCTGTCTCACATTCGTGTCCGCATGCAATCTATACTGTATCAGACAGTGATTTTTTTTTTTTTTCTATTTGTTTTCTCGGGATTAAGGTGGTATTTCTGCTTAGCCGGGGATGTATCTGGGTGGACAAGGTCAGCGACCCTGTGAGGAGGACAGATATCTAAGAAACATGAATCTGAGACTTTATGACAGGCCAAAATGGAGAGAGAAGTCTGATGTGATTAGAATTAGTGTTAGACAGCCTCTGCTTTTTAACTTTACACAGAAATCTAAAGGTTTTGCACGGTGTGTGTTTGTGCAGTGTTGCACCATGCTGTCTCGTGGCGTTCCAGGCAAAACACCAGGCAGTTGTTTCAATATAATGCCTTGTGCTGTCTCAGTTGTGCTGCTATGTTATGATTCAAGTGTGGTGTACAGCCTGATCACAATACCTTCTTTGTTATGAAAGGGGCTTGGGCCCTGTGAAGCTTTCAATGTGAGAACATAATGTGTTTTTAATTGATGTGCCATGTTACATAAGTAAATGTTTCCTTGCTGATGGCAAAGTCAAATGGAGGTTGATGGTAAAAGTTTAACAAATGAAAATCCCGCTTTGGGAATGTGAATTCAAGCAAGTCTCATGTTTTCTGCATAAATTGAATTTACCTACAACACAGACAAGAGTGTGGCACATAAACCTTGGAAAATGTATGAATGTCTTCACAGAAATTTAGTCTGCAAAAAGCGACATTCTGTGCTCAGCTACAGAGGTGAAATTCAGTTATTAAGCACGATGGCCAGTGTCTGCGTCTGTACTGAAAGCAATCAGACGGAGTATAATGCGATCCCGTCTCTCGTTGCCTCAGAGAGGCTACCTGAAACTCATCCTTTCCAGACAAATCTTTTGTGAAAGAGCATCTGGGAGCTCAACGTGAGCACATATAAAGAGCCGAGCTCCTGCATCCCCAGTGATCTTTCACCACATGAAGGTTATGCACATGCAAGGTCAGAATTCCATGATAATAAATGAGCTCTTTTATGGGTTTGCAAGTATATTAGAGTACAGATATTTATGTCTCCTTGTTGACTGCTGAGTGAGTAAAATTATAAATATGTTTAAAAAATTGTCCTTATTAAAATGTACTCTTTAACCAGGCGTGTCAATTACAGTGGGGTGATTTTGGAATAATTGCAGGGGGGGGGGGTCTGCAGTTCACTGGAGCAGTTGTGTTCAATGCCCTGTTTAAGGGCACTTCATTCTTCTACTGGTAGTTATTCAGATTTTTGAAGGGGGGGGGGCGCTCATTGTTAACCTCACCCTTCCCAGATTTGGTCTGGGGACTCAGATTGTCAAACTTGTGCTGTGCACGGTTAAGGCAGTTGCAATTATATATGCATTGACATGTATTTTCTTGGATGTTTTTGCACAAAAGGAAGAAAGAATCTGTGATGGCTGTCAATGAGGTGCATAAACCTCCGAGGCAGATGTTTAACTTATTCTTTTTATGGCACTTTATCTACACCTCCTCCGCTTTGTCTCATTTGCTTCGTCTTTACACCCCTCCGTCCCAGCTCTGTCTATTTCCAGTGTGTCAACCTATCTTCTCTCTTCTGCTTACAGTGTGCGCTCAGTTCACCTTATATCTGCTGCACCTGTTTAGCGATGAATTATAATCCTTGCAAAGGCTGTAACTTTCACAGTAGAGCTGAAGCAATGAGTCGATTAATCACTTAGCTGATTGACGGAAAAATAATCAGCAACCTTTTATTAATCGATTCATCATTTCAGTAATTCTTATAAGCAAAAAATGCCAAACATTTGATGGTTACAGCTTCATAAATGTGACGCCGTGCCGCTTCCATTTTCCTCATTCACAGTGAACTGAATATCTTTGGGTGTTGGACTGTTGGTCAGACAATAAAAGCAATTTGAATGCACCACCTTGGGCTCCGGGAATTGCTGATGAGCATTTTTCACAGTTTTCTGGCATTTTAAAGACAACACGATTCATGGAGAAAATAAAAAAAAAAAGCAGATTAATCAGTGACGACAGTACTCATTAGTTACAACCCTATTTCACATCCTGGCACTGGTTAAACAACAACCGACTGCCATGACTGCTAATCACAAGGACAGTGAAAGGACACTTAATATCCAACTATCTACTATAAGATTATTGTCTTCATATATGCACATTAGCCATTTAGCTGACTGAAACAAATCCAGTCGGCTTGCTGAGATGAAAAATATCTCCAACCACTGCTAAAAATACACATAATTTCTCAAGCAGTCAATTATACAACTGAGATAGTTTATATTATTCATAACCCTCTATTCAAATACGAAGAATAATTAACATCTGAAACGCATCATTCATCAAATAAACAACGACTGGAATGGCACCTCGTGTTAATAGTCATCTATATTAGTAGCCGTTTACAATGGGTCCCCTGAGACCTAAACCCTGTCTGAGAATTGCAGAGCTATTACAACAGAAAATCATCCAAATCGAATTTTTAATGCATAGTAGGCTTATGTGATTATTAATCACGGCTGTGTTGCATTATAAAAAGTTACTTAATTTATTAATTGCTCCGTAATTTATCAATGTCACAGGGCTAATGAATTACCCAAGATCTCCTGCTGAGGGATGTCATGTACGTTTTTCATAGATACATGGTCTGGAGACGGGGGGAAAAGCCCCAGTTAATTTCATTATCATTAGCCACAGACCTTCTGGGTTACAATAAGCTGTAGCCCTGCAGCTCACAAAATGCTCCCGGAACCAAGACGGCACAGAAGTGAGTGCTAAGCCTATTATCCCACACTCTTGTATCTAGTTATACAACGGCTGAAAAGGCGCTCATCCCCCATATTTTTAAATCAGCGTGTGGTCTCTTCTTTTCGCAGATCTGTTGAAACAGCTCTGTCTCAACTAAACAAATCTGTGTGTTCAGTCATGTACAGCCGCTGTCGGTTAGACCTCAAATCGCCAAAAGGGCCATTGCTTACTCCGAGCACCTGAATAATACGTCAGTATGAAAACCACAAGGTCATCCTTGAGGAGACGAAATGGGTGCACCAACAGCCACTCAACCTCACTTGAATATTTTCACTGCACTTGTGTTTTTTGTTTTTTTTTGGAGCTTGCTCATTTCCTGGGCCCTGTGATGAGTGAACTGCACTCAGCCCAGGGGTTTCCGAGTAGAAGGATGTTTTCAAGTTTTCTCATGTGAATCAAGAGCTGATTTCTCATTAAAGGCTGCTTTTTAATAAATCTGCAGTACATGAAAGAGGAGTGGGTGAGCCAGATTTGATTGTAAGGTTACTGGACAGAGACCGTTCATGTTTACAGATCTGGTGTTACAGGCCAGTGGGGGGGGGTCCTTGGGAAGGTCTCTCGATTTACTCAGGTAAAATATACGCTGGAAATTTTTAGCATTACTCAATTTTTTTTATCAGGCAGCTCAGTTAGAAAACAGAGAATGTTTATTAGAGGTTTCTCTCACTTAAAAAAATGATTAAGATGATCTCCCCAGCTACATGATGAATTCGGTATTTAATCATACTGGACACTAAGGTGAGATTCCTCAGGAAAAAGACCTGCCTGTCTATTATTCCTGATATCCCCACCTCGGTCTTGTGGATCCTGCAGTAGGTCTCCACACAGTGTAGCCACATGGCCATTACCCTGCAACCTTATGGTGAAACTGTTTGTAGCAAATGAATGTCATCATAAAACCAGAACTGATCCAGCACGTTGTGTCGGATGAGTCTGAGTTCTTTACTTATTTATTTTTTTATTCTAAGCAAACCCAGTCTTCGGCTTAAATACAATTTTGTTTGATAGGCTGACACAAGCTTTAATGAAGTATATTTATCGCTTACATATTCAAGTGGTGAAAACTTTTAAATTCTTTTCTAATTCGGGGCTTTGGCTAAAAGTGGAGGGTCACACCTGTCTGCAGTTTCATCGATTTATGACACGTGTGCCCTTTTCGTGTAATTATTTAGGGGATGTGTATTACTTCCACGTGCTGCTGCATACTTCCAGGGCACCCAGCAATGTAGATCGGATAATAGGTTAAATAGATTAACGCGGCTCCAAATACGCACGGAGCACCGGCGAGGGACTCCGGCGGCACAGTGCGCCTCGCACGCTGCCGGCTGGGAATGGTGGGAGGGCACCCGCCGTGCCCGAGCCGAGCGAGGTCAAAGTGAATACGATCGCCTTAATGATCATAAAGTGTTTGGAAAAATATCGGACATCAGCAGAGATGCGTCTGGAGGCAACCGAGCGGAGCACAGTAGGCGGGAATTATCCCTGCATCCCCGAAAGAGGCATAAACGACCTGAAAGACCAGCGTTGTTGTTGTTATTCTCACTAGTGTCACCTCAGCTACAAGCTGCCGTTCTCACTTGTCTGTCCACACAATTTTCGTCTACTCACATCGGCGAGTTTGGAAGTTTTGTGGTGCAAACGGGGTGCAGACACCTTACCGTACCTCATGACGCAGGTACGAATCCGGAGCAAGATGCATAAAGAGTGGGCCTACAGTGTGACTTTTTCCCCACTCCCACTCTTTTCTTACCAAACAAGCGGTTCCGTTGAGGAGGAGCAGGATGAAGCCGCGGTTGGGACGCATCTTTCCGGCGCGTAAAACCCGCAGCTCCCCCCTCCCCGGTAGCAAAAAATATAAAAATAAAAATAAAAAAATAAAAAAAAATTCCCTCACAAGGACTTCTCCTCCTTCAAGAAGATGTTCTTCCTCCGGCACCGGATCCCTCTCGGCTGACGCACGGTCCCATGTCCAAGGCAGGCTAAAGTGCTGCCTCCACAAACCTAAAAACCGCTGGAAACCACTTGGGCTCCCTCTTTTTCTGTCTTTTCTGTTTTGTTTTCTTCTTTTTTCAATCCCGGGTTTGAGTCAAATTAGTTGTGTGTGTGTGAAATCCATGAATATGCGGTAGGCTGTTATCATCCATGCAAGCAAATAAAGAGATCCCAGATCAGAGTGAGACGGGTTAACTGGGAAGTGGGTAGATCATATCTGGTCATCGGTGCCAGTGAAGATCCTGGAGGGATGGAGCCGCTGCCTCCTGCAGACACTGAGCGATGCTGAGACTGGCAAGAGCGAACACACGTTTTAACAGTTTCTTCTCTCTCTCTGTCTCTCTCTCTCCCTCTCTCTCTCTCTCTCCCTCTCCCTCTCTGTGTGTGCCTCTCCCCCTTTTCTCTCACCACGAATCCCTTTTCCCTCTCCCCCTTTCTCTCTCTTTCTCCCTCCCTTATCGCTATCTCTCTCCACCTATCCAGCATTTGCCTTTTTTCTCTCTCATCCACTTGCTTTAATCCCATCCACTAACTTCATCCTGCTTACAATCAAATTCGAAATACTTAAAATAAATAACCAGTAGCTAAACAACAACAAACATCTGTTCCGCTTGTACGAGTGCCTGTCACTCCTTTTGAATCCCTTATTAATGTTTCTGACATCAGTTTCTCAACCCGTAACAGCCTGCCTCAGTAATCCACTGGCAACTTTGTGGGTACTTCCCGGCACCATGTCATCACAAAACCCCATCCTCGTGCATGCTGTCACATCGTGCATGTTACAGTCAGATTGTTTTGTCCTCCCCACAGGCCAGGCAGTGATCCGGTGCCCCGCTGAAGAGTATCGACGTACCGATGAACCAGTGACCGTCACATCAGTGGGGTGTGATTAATAAAGACTATCCCCAATAACGCACAGTTCATTAGGGGCAGGTTAATGGACTGAAATGCAAAATATCACTACTCAGGTCCCCTGGTTCCAAACAGCTCCATTTCTGCTTAATTAGACTCATAGATAAGCTTTACTCTCTCTGTCCATCTCTCGCTGTCTTTCCATCCCCTCTCCTTTCTCGGCCGCCCGCATCTATCTGACAGGCAGCACTGAAGAAGACCTGGTCTGTATCTTTGTCACCAGGTTAATACCTTTTCTATCAGCGTCATTTCGTCTTAGATCAACATATTTAAAACCTTTTGATCTGGTGGTTTTCCTGCACCTGCTAGTAATGCACCCGGTGTTATCTGCTTGTGCTGCTGTAAAAGGGTTAATTGATCTCAGTTCAGGGGTTAATTGGCTCGAGAGGCCTAATGCTGACGGACCCTGCCGCTGGGGGTGCAAGGTCAGAGCTGAGGGTCCAGCAGAGGAGACGGGGACCTGTCAATCCAGTGAGACTGCAACATCAAAGAGTTTGGCTGCACCGAGGCAAGTCTTCAAGACCACCGCTCTCTTCCACCTATCTGACTGTGTGCACACATACAGATTCGCTGCTCATTATGATGCAGGGGATGCAAATGAAAGATGGGAATGAGCTCATCGATTTAGGAGGTTGCTTGATCTCTCTCCCCCTTTCTTTTTATCAGATTATTTGAGTCGCTAAACGTGTCTCTGTATAATTTGAGCCAGCCTGTCCAGTTGCCCAGGGTATCGGGGAGCTCTCTGGGAGAGGAAGCAGAAACCTATAAAGGGAAATCCGCTCCCCGGCCCACAATCTGAAGAAGCAGCAACCACAATAAAACGCCTTTTTAAACGGGGCACGTTCGTTCATACACACACTTTCGCTCTTGCACATAATTATAGGGCCATAACTCAGTCTGTACATTCCCTTGGGAGCAGCCAGACAAGCGGCTGCTATTTTTTACTCACTTGAAAAAAAATAAAAAAAAAAAAAAAAAAAAGAGAGCATTGTGGATGCTAAGATACCCATCATTTGACACCCAGGATCGACTTATCTTAATGTTGTTTCACAGACGACTCACATCAGCATGACAAATAGGAATGCGTGTTTGTTTCCTTTTTATTCCGTCCTTTTGCCAAACTCCAACAATTGTGCTCAATCATTGCATTGCTTGACACGTAATCCTATTTCACGGTGTAATTCAGTTTGAATGAGGAGCTGCAGGCAACAGACAGCCTGGTGAGATGTCACAGACCCCGACTTCGGGCTTCATAAATGAGTATTGGCTGCCCTCTAGTGTCTTTGCCACTTTTGCACCCTCAGGATGAAGGCCAAGCATTCAGTGGTAGTGGCACTAGTTGGTCATTTAAAGGGTCGATTCACCCAAATGTCAAATAAAGCTATTCTCTCACATCTAGTAGTATGCAGATATTTTCGGTTTTGGTTGTCAAGGTTTCAAGATATCAGTCTCAGAGATTTTTTCAGACAGTCACAACAGAGCGAGGTAAATCGGTTTAGTTTGTGTCGTGCGTAGGGCATTGAACGTTTGCAATTAAGATTTAACAGCTGCATCCCTTTCCAGAATCAGTATCCCAGTTACTCTGGATAATCCACGGAAGGCACTGATTTCATGTCCACTGTCCACCCTTACACACTCTCAGACTTTGAGGTGTGCTCCCTCTGAAGACGTGGAATGGGTCTATAGGGGTTTAGGACTGTCACTGTCTCTGTGAAATCGCTTGAGCACTTTGAGCACTTTATCCACGATTTCACTATATCCACAATTCTGCAAATTCTGCTTAATGGAATCATCCACAATGCACAGCGTCAACTTCCTCCATGTTTTGTTTGAGATTGAGTGGCGGGATTGAGGAGGTAAACAAAACATGGAGGAAGTTGACGAGAAGAAATTTTCCTGCATGCACTTGTTTTTCTTATAAATCGCTTTCAGAAAATGTTGATTTGGTCCAACAGTACTTATAAACACAGAACAAACATGGAACACTCATTTTTAAAAGCCATGATATGGGTGAACTGACCCTTTAAATACCCCAAATGAACATATTTTACTGGGCCCAAGGAATAAAACCAATGTGGTATGAGTTCTTGATTGTCTTTTTGAATACTCATTCCTCATGTAGAAGTTTACATTTATATTTGCAAATTAATCTCACGGTGCCAACTCATATCTGATACAGGTTTGCTTGTTGAGCTGCAAGCGCTGCATGTATCCAGATGTGATTCAGCAGTAATTCTGAACACAGCGACCACTGGGAGGTGCTGCAATCAAAGGAAACCCCTTGGAGTCAATGAGCACCTCTGGCCTTATGTCAGACTCCTGCTGCATGGATATCAATAGCCATCCATCAACCATAGTAGACTGATGTCCGACATCATGAGCACAGTGTTTTGTTCACTACAACAGTTTCCTCTACTGTGAGAAGCACATTAGCTGAGAGGAAAGTGTCCATTTCTGTCTGGTGTTTCTGGTTAGGAAATACAGATAATATCAAGCTTCAGTTCTGGCACATATTTGAGCCTCTATCTTATTTCAGTGTGAATCAGGCCGACGTACCATCTGTATGCTGGAAGAACAGAATGCCACAGTAACAGTAGGAGTGGGAAACTTTACTGTCAAGAAATGTCAGATTAACACCAGCAGTTACTTTCGCTTTTCTATCTCCCAGCTTTTTCCCGCCACTCAATCTTTCATATAAATAAAGGAGGCCCTTCAAGCTAACAGTGGACTGATTGATATCTCCATGAGCTGCTCTGTGACAGTGCCGTCAGTCATCATCTCCTCTGCTAATCAATGTCGTTCTTGAGAAGGGGACAAGAGCACAATATGAGAGCTGGTCAGGAGGGAAGTAGGAGTGATGACAGATACTGGCACTAGAAATATAGGGGACCGAGGGGATGAGGGGAGGTTTAAATGTGGATTGAGGGATGAAAAGAGGTCTAGATGTATGGAGGAGAATCAAATCTCCAGCTCTGGGGATGTCTCCACACTCGGGAGCCATTAATCCTGCACAGATCCCATTTTTCGTTGTTTCATTTCCTTCTTGTTCTCAAAAGAAAAAAAGAAAGCAGATAGTTTTCCATTTATTGGACTTTCTGCAAAATACCAATTTTTCTTACCAACTGTTTAATCATTAAGTTTTGATTATGGCTTCTGTATTTTAATTCTTGTGTATATTTTCTCTGTCTCGTTTCCACTAAAAACATTCTCACAAGTTGAATACTCTCTGACCAGCTTTGCCTTCAGATCTGATGTAAAGTTAAAATGTACCGCAGAGGACTCATTGAGTTGCGGGGGAGGAAGGGACACACGTTTAGGACTTGTGTGCTGTATAATTTTCCTAATTTTCCTGTTTCAGTAAGGAAAACTCAGCTGTCTAACGCTTATGATCAAATTTGATTGAATTGATTTGTATTGGAGAGGAAACTTAGGTCAGGTTGATTGGCAAATCTAAATTGCCCATAGGTGTGAATGTGAGCGCGAATGGTTGTTTGTCTCTACGTGTCGGCCCTGGGACAGACTGGCGACCTGTCCGGGGAGTACCCCGCCTCCCGCCCAATGTTTTAATGTTTTGGCAAACAAACAAATAACGGTCTAGAAAAAGACAGAAGAATTTGCGTAGACTTTGGAGATTAGACCTATAGATGTGAGGCCTCTTCATTAACCATATACCCATCAGGGGCCTGTCTAAAGGGGTGACACCCTGAAATATGATTAGTCTCCCTGGTGCCCCCCCAACTCCTCTGTAGAGTACGTCAATCATCACTTTTCATGTAATACCACCTGTATTAGGGCACAGGGCACTTCCCAACAGCCTGAAAACTGTGCTGAATGTTTTCTTGGCTAATTTTCAATGCTGTATTTATTTCTGATAGAATTTTCTGATTTCCCATGGGTCCCAGGTGACTGGCTCTTGGTCCCCCCTCCCGTGCCACCTCCTTTAAAAAATCCTGGAATCCTGATGCACATGAAGAAAGGAGATGGGACAGGATTCCCCTGCAATCTAGACGCTGATGGTGTTGGAGAAAAAACCAGCAGGTGGACATCAGGTTGTTTTCCCAGGACTACCTTCAGGGTAAACTTATTATTTTTTTACCCCACCCGTGGTTAAAATCTAAAGCAGCAAAGCTGTCACTATATTATCCATCAAAGTATTTTATTTTCTGATGTGTAATTAGAATCACAGCTCGATTGGTCCACTAGCGTTGCTATAGACTTTTAGTCTGGTTTGCTTTATATTTAGTGTCAAAGATGATGAATATATTCCTCCTTTTCTTTGTTGTCAGCACTGATTTGAGATAGTTAAGACAAATTATAGTTGTCTCTTTTTCTGAAAGAGACTGGCAGAAGAGAAAGTGTTAAGAGTTACACGTTTCTCTGTGGACCCTGTCTGATGTGGATGCTTTGTCATTAAGACTAAAACCATGCTGCTATACCACCATATGCTAAGGTTTCTTGTTTTTTTTTAACCAGACAACACTGCCATTACTGGATGACAACTTCCAACTGCACAGTGGCATCACTCTGGCCAAGTGTTAGGATATCAAAATGGCAGGGAGGTGGTTTTAATTAGACAGTAATAATTAAACTGTGAACTATTTTCACAGTTTCGGCGAGGATAAATCTGCTCATGTGCTTCTGATCAGTTGTGAGTCTCTGCCTGCTGACCCGTCCACAGCTCATGTTTGGGTCCAGGCGTGTCTAAAGGTGTTAGTGACTCAGGGCCGCATTGCTGTTTGTTTGGGTTGGACATGATGGGGAGTGAGAGTGACTAAGTCTTAACACCAGTGGATTTCAGCTCTGGCACCTTCCCTCTGCCTGTACTGTTTAACATCCCTCTAATACTATAAATAAACATGTCAGGGAGCCCAGAGAGCCAGCTTAGGATTTCCCACTGAGAGGCGTGATGAGGTTCATTCAAACTCTCTCGGTGTCTATCGAATGACACAGTTTAAACCAATCTGGCTTTTTATATAACCTTTGACCTTAAACAAGCCAGTTGGTCCGCTCATAAACATTTCCTGGACCCTTACTGGAGCCATGTATCACAGTGGAGCGCCTCAGGGGCTCAGCCTGAATACCACATTTCTACTTTTGTCGGAAGCTCTTCCATCGGAAATCTGTTAACAATGGGGTTTACTTAATCAGCATGAGTGATGGCCATCAGAATTGGTTAAACATCGGAGAAAAATAGAAGCTGTGCCACAAGGTCATGCTCCAGCGTTCCCCAATGAACGTGCCTTTTGTAGCCATCGCCCGAAAGTGCGAGATTAAAGCAGAATACGAGTGGTATTTAGAGTTAAGGCACATTAACTTCTAAATCTGCTCTGCAATTTTTTTAGTCAGGCCGCAAAAGTGTCACTAGACGCAGAAAAAAAGCAATACAACAAACTGTGACGTAAGAAAATGAAGATTCAAATTCACTATGATGGAATTTCTTGTTCGGTGTAAGTTGTTTTGCATTCCATATAAGAATGAATTAAGAGTTAATGTTATTTTTTTAAAATATAAATGCACTCTAAACCTTGACCCTTGGACTATACTGACTGTAACGGACCAACTAGCAGGAAAATACAAAAAGAGGGGGAATATAAAAACTTAAAAGACACAAAAAATCCATTATTATTAAAAGTAATCACATAATGGAAATCTTTCATCTCACTGTTTAAAGGTTCATCAGTCGCCAGACCCTCTCACATGCATAATTACAACCCAGAGAACAGTCACACTCTTCTCTTTTGTCCTCCACCCTGATAACAGAGAGGCTTGTAATATATTTCAATGTATATATATTGTAGGAGGTTCCTATTTAAAGATAGTGTAGCCACAACAGGTTGTTCCAGATGGTCTGTATGGTAATATCAGAGTGAGTAGCGCGGTCCTAATGTAGAGTCCTCGAGTTACACTTTTTTTAGGGTAGATCAAAGTTAGGCCACCATCAGCTGGGATGCTCCGAGGATCGGAGACACAGGGAAGGTCACCATGCGGGGGCTGCTGGGAGGGTGTCCAACTTCAAGTACTTTGCGTCATCGGCCATTGTGAGGTGGGTGAGCCGGTCGGGGGTGCCAGTGAGGGAAAACAGCAGGGTGCCCTCAGGGATACAAACGAGAGGGATCCTTTGAAGTGGGTAGGGTTGCAACTCTGTGGCCGCATGACACTCCCAGAGGCCCGCGCTACTCGCTACACATCACAGATGGACACCTCCGAAGACTACCCTTGGGAGCACTGGGCCTCCCAGACCCAGTCGCTGTAACCCGAGAGTGGCTGTAGCAGCCTGTCAGACCACTGACGGAGGCTCACCATTGGTCCAAACAGGAAATGAGCGTGACTCCATGAAGCCCCGGGGTCGAATATGTCTCTTAGAACAGTGACAATTGGATTAGTGTGCTATGTAGTCCAGATGATCTTGAGGTCCCATAAGACACAGACACGTTGGCACAGGTAGAGCTAATGTGGGAGCACCTATACTCACACATCTACAGGCAAATTCATCTTTTATCTACCTGGCTCTTAGACACTGAAGCCAACTCTGGGTTCCCGGGTTATGTGCAGGCCACAGCAGTACAGCTCATCAAGCGCATGATGTCACCATTTTCATTTTTGTTTTATGATAAGGGATTGGTCATTAAAAGTGTACTTATGTGTTTTCAGTGTATGAGTCACCTGGTCCGCTGTGCTGCCCTTTCTATTTATAGCCCTACATTTATTTTTTAGCGCAGTTTTTTTATGTGAACAATCCACCAGCAGACACACATCCACACTTTAGGGAGACACATAGAAACAGTGTTTTATAGCTTTGCTCCCTGCTGCCCCTTTTTTCCTCCTCTGTCTTCCTCTCTTCCTTTCTCTTTATCATCACTTTAGCAGACTTAAAAAAAAGAAAAGAAAAAGACGATTAGACAGATTTAATGCCACTGGAGCCAGTTGGGTTGTCTGGTCAAAGCATTTTGTGTCTACGAGTACATTTGTATGCATGCGTGCATGTCATATGTGTGTGCATTTCAATGTACTGTACCTGTATGTGTGTGTGGTCATATAAGTGCATGTAAGCATGTGGCTGGCTCGGAGGAGCAGTGGTGCATACACTACCATCAGTCAAAGCTTTAATGGCTGCCATAATTAAAAAAGCTTTTAGAAGAGGTTGTGCCACTGAAGGGGGTGAGGCGGGGGGGGGGTGTGCTGGGCTGGTTGGAGCAGAAGAGTGATCACGGCAGGACAACCGCCTGCCAAAAACCCAGGCTCATTTTGCATGGGCACACTGTACAAATGACAGAAAATGCAATTTCCTCTGACTGTATGCCTAAATTTCAAACTCACCCAGAGATGTTGTTAGGCATATTATGAACCTGCCGCTGAAAATGCATGTTGAAATATTAAGACCACGTCTTTCAGGTTAATAATGTGTAATGATGGAAGTAGTATTAAGATCTTTTACTTTAACCTGCAAACTGAGTTTTTGGGCATCTGGGGGGCGGAGGAATCGAGCGGTGATCCCAGCACTGACATATCGTCACCTTTTGGGATGATATGGCAAACTTGTTAGGAAAGCTTATTTACACATACACTATCATTCATTTGGAGCAGAGACTGTATTGAAATAGATTTGGAGTCGTGTTTGTGTCGATTTTGAATATGAATCCAATATTGACTCTGTTTTAGCTCTTTTTGTAGTCTCCACCAACTAATGAGGCAAATATCTGGCTCTTTATCTGCTAAATGCTTCACTATGTTCTCCAGCTGGTCTCCATGCAGCCATGTCTGTCTGTTGTTTGGTGCTGAAGACGTAGCAGACAGTGGGTTTTTAGAGCCTTTTCTCTAAAAACAGCTGCCTGCTGCAGCTGAACCACAACCACAACAGTAAAGCTGTGTTCCAGACAGCTAAACAATGAGCTGAAACTCACTTAAGAGCTCTGCAAAGCCTAATGGAGCTGCAGATTCCAGTTATAGCGAGTAAATATCAAAATCTAACTTAAGTAAAGCTTCAAAAAGGTATTATCATCAAAATGCAGGTAAAGTTGTCTTGCGAACATATAAAACCTGTGAGTGGTATTTAATATTATATTATTTTACATTATTATTATTACTGATGTATTAATGTATAAATAGCTTTTTGTAGCCGGGCAGAGGGTAAATTGTGGGATGTATCTAAGGTTAAATGAATTTGATTCCTGAATGAACAGTGACCAAAACAGACTTAAGAGACATAAAAGACAAAAGACACAAGAGCAATATTTTAACAAAATATCATATTTTATAAAGTCATCGTATATTTTGAATGTAAAATCTGAATTAGCAAACATGTCTACAGCTGTCAGAAAAATGCAACAGAGTAGAAAGTGCAATATTTTCCTCTGAAATGTAGTGGAGTATGAGTATAAAGTAGCACACAATGGAAATGAACAGGTTAAGTTCAAGTACCTCATAAATGTACTTAAGTGCAGTTCTGGAGTAAATTTAAATTCCTTACTTATATTGCACATCTTGTAGTGTACAGTAATAGTAAAAATGTAGGCAGACGTCTGCATATGTGAACTGTCTATTTCGCTAGAATATTGGTTTCTATAGCATGAAGTGCCTGCGGAGAGTCAGGAAACTCACGCTGATGTAAAGAGGAACTTGGAAGGGCCTCAGGCCGTCTGCAGCACAAACTATGACCTCAGCAAATGTATTGGTTAATCCTATAAAAGATGTTGCCAAGAGGTCGTCATGGTGTCCGCTGTTGTAGTGTGCAGAATTCGGTCAAAGTTTTTGACTTTACATTAATTGTACGAATTATCACGCTGCCGTATACCTATGTCATGTAATACCATCCTTGTTGCTATTAGCAGCCATGTTTACATGTCTTGAAAACATTTGTTTGTAACGTTTGTAAGTCTCTGTGACATAAACACCATGAACGTGGATGGAAAAAATGTATGTCCAATGTAATTGGACATGCCCCCAGTGATAACGGCTCTAATCTAAACACACTGGAAAGCATAAATATTAATAAGAGCCAGGGGAGAGGCTGGATTAGATATTGGTATAAAGGGTTGTTTGAATGATGATGGAGGAAATGCATGTTGCGCTGTGCTGCTGGTCAGGATACTGTACAGAGGTTAACAAACTGACTCCAGCTAGGAAATTCAAGTTAGCTGACTTTGACTATTTTTTATCAGAACCAGATTTATGAATTTGATAGATTTGCAGTGGTAAACTACATTTATATACCCTGTACTGTTGCATACAATACAGGCTATACTGTTGTCCAGTGTGTAGGAGTCTATCAAATAGGTGTGTGGGATTGTGTCAAAATTAGTTTTGGAAGTATGGTTGTGATTAGCAAGGTTCCCACCCCCACCTCCCCCCCAATTCCCTCACCCCCAGTGCTCTGAACTTTGTGAAAACATTCAAAAACACTTTTCATTTCCTTAGCTTGAACCGCAGAGCACCCTCAATCTCTTTCACAAACACACACACACACACACACACACACACACACACACACACACACACACACACACACACACACATACAGCAACAATGGACGAAAAATGGATTGTTTAACCGTATTGTTTTTAACATTTGATCATCTTGTTTTGAGAAATAATCATGAAGGATTGCACTCTATTAGCTCTATATTGTGTATAAGACTCATATTGCTAATGCAGTATTGCACTCTTTTAGCACTAGAGCGGCCAAAAGGCACAACTATCTATAAAGAACATTAAAGTAGCACAACTATCTATAGTGTATTCAGTGCATCCTAGTACAGTAGTTGTTAATGTAGTAGCCTAATATAGCAGTGACTAGTAAAACTCGTCACAACTTCATGTGTCAGTAAAATTTAGTCGCTCGTGGTTTGCCACCCCTTAACCCACTACTAGGGCATACAGTAGTAGGATTGGTTGTGACGCTCTAGGTAGCGAAAAAAGGGCAGGATTTGGCCCAGACACTGCACCACTGGTCAGCCTTACATTCGAAAACAAACTACCACTGCACTGGGAGCTTCTCGCTGACAGCGTTTTCAGTCTTCACTTTGGGTGTGGGACTTAAAAAAAAAAAAATCACTGAGCCCAAATCATCAGAACTTCCGAGCAGTCCTCTAACACAAGTTAGAGGACAAGTTATTTGGTCGGAGACACTTGAAGCCTGTTTCTTAGAGTTATTTGTTGGGCTTCGGGAATTCACAGAGGATTGAACCCATGACCTCAAATCTTCAGCGCAGTGTTCCAACAATTTTCCAGTTTTTTTACTTTATGTGTTGAACTTCAAAATTAAGTGCTGCGCCAAAGGATTGAACCCAAGACACCATGCTTGGAAGACCTGAGGTTGTGAGTTTGATCCGTAGCGGTCTCCATGAATCTTGAGGTCCAACACCAGAAGTGAAGACTTAAACATGCTCACAGAGAAGCTCCCAATGTCAAGAGGACTTGGTGGTGTAGCGGGTTTGTTTGCGATCATAACGCACTAGTGGAGCAGTGTCTGGTTCGAATCCTGAACCATTAAAACTAATCCAGCCACCCCGACGGCCTCCAGAGAGATAGAAGCAGGAGGTGGCGTCATGAAAAACCATTAGTGGCTAACATTTTGCCACAATGTGGAGATGGGAGACTCTTACGGAGACAGGCTCCCGCCTGCATTGACAATCCAGTGCTTTTGAAAACTGGCTCGGGGAGTTTTGTTGGGACCCCCCGTTGGCTCACTGGTCCACTGTTGGTGAGTGTGTAATGACGGGGAGGTCCACCGTTGGATAGTTGCAGAAGTACACACACACACAGCACTCCTCCTTAGGCAGGCTAGTGATCCCATTCTCTCACAGAAGTCCAGCGGTGCAGTCCTGCCTTGGCCCCCAGGGTCATATAGAGGAGGTCAGAGAGTTAAACAGCTCTGAGCCTGGTGCATATAACTACTGTGCCCCACAGTTTGTCTCCCCTCAACCTATTGAATAACACTGAAGGGGTAAATTTTTCCCTCTGTTTACCGTTGCACCTAGAGGTAAGAGCAGCGACTTGGGGGAGAAAGTACGAGTTTTGGGTTCAGACTTAGGTCAGAGTTAAAGAAAAGTCGAGAATACAGGTCTGTGTGCAGGACTGTTTCTAAATCTCGTCTGACTGTCTTTACTAACATATTTTTTACGTTGAACTGAAGCAAATAACCTCATAAATACAGCCATTATGCAAATCTGCATGTATAAATTATATATAACTGTAAAGTGGATAAGGACTAATATATTTAATGAGGTGTAATGGTTGTTTTTTTCCTTACATGTACATCACGTGTATATTAATTCACGTTCTACGTGTATTCTCATGTTTTTTTATTACGTTTTCAATTTAGATTTTCACTTCAATTTCTTTAATTCAATCCTAGTGCTTCTGCTGTCGTGTAGAATTGCTTGCTGCCAATTAGCACATCATATTTTAACATTTACTGTATAATTTTAATTAGTGCAGTTTTATTTACTGTAGTTTGTTCAAATCGCTGGTTGTGTATGTTTGATATATGTTCCATGTTTTTTGCTGTGTCCTACTATCTGCTTCTTGAATGACCCTAATTCACTCTGGGGATTGTTAAATTTTCATTGGAACTGATGCTGCACACTGTTTGACATGCAGTTGACGGGGTTGCATGGGAGAACTGGATCACCCTGTCTTGCTCCAGAAATGCGAAATTGGTGGCTGAATGGGTGGACGTGTTAAAGTGCTTGGGACAGACAGAGGCTCCTGTCTTCAGAGCTTTGTGGGGGCAGCGGGAGGCTGGTTCTCATGTTCAGGAAGAGAGCAGGCAGGGGCGAGGGATCTGAGCAATTACACTATTTGGGTTACAGGGGAGCTATTTATTTGCGCGATTTGACATGTTTCTGTTGACCGGGGGAGCTGTGCAGCATGGAAAGCTGATAGCGCTGAAGTGTATTTATTTGTACTGCAGGCAAAGCAGCCAAACAGAACAAGGCTAGGGAGAGGAGCTGCAAATTTGAAAGTTAGGGAATACACAGAGAGAGAAAGTGACAACTCTCTGAGTTTTTCGGATAGTTGGGACTTTAAGCCTTGTCCCAGCATGCTGTGCACTGAGTCCTGTGGAGTTGTGGGTGGTAGAGAGGACACGTCCTCCATCTGCCTGTATGACTTCCTGGACCACAACACGATGCGGGCAACTAACCAACGTTGAGATGAGTTATGTTTTTACTTATGGTTCAGTACACAATCAGAACAATGTCCCTTTATAAAGCTTTAGATTCTCTACATTTATGACCTGTAGAAGCTGCACCAGCAAAGGCTTTTATGTAAAATACACCTGAATTATCTTAACTAAAATCATAACATCATTCTGGTCTTTTCACATCTACATTATAGCACCCTTTGCTATCCGCGTTAAGCTCTCCGTTCTCAAATGACACATACACAGTTTATGTTGATAACAGTCGTAAATTTTTTACCACTTGAAATCCTTGATAATTTTTTGAACCATAGGTTTTTAGGCAAAGGTGGACAAAACGGAGCTTCTCCTTTCTTGCTAGTGAGTGTCTATTTTCCTGCAGCTAGCTAGCCATTTAAGCCAAAATTTCAGACTTTGTCATATTTCAAGCTGACTTGTTTTAAAAGTAGAATCTTGTACAAGGGTCTTAAATATGCACTTGATGGCCACATGCGAAAGACTGTACCAAAAGCCTGAGGCTACAGCTGCAAGTCCCAGTCAGCATCCTCACCAGTTGATAAGGCAGAAGACGAAAAACAGTACTGGTCTTGTATTGCTATGCAGAATTAGTTAGTCCTTGTATTATAAGTGTGATAAAGAAAAGTAATTTCATCGGGATTTGTTCATTCTAACATACCCCGATTTGGATGCCTAGCAATTATACATCATTTGCACAGCTGCTGACATGAAAAGTTGCCCAGTACAGATTTAAATATATCTTGTTGCTGATTGTACTGCCAGCACAAGATCCTCAGCCTCTCTCCTCTTCTGTGTGTGGGCTTGTATGTACATTCAAGTGAATGGGAAAGTGGTCTCAGACTTTTGGACCCCACTCTATATATGTGTATTTCCACTCTATGCACAGATTCCTTATTTTTTCCCACCACACTCTAATAAAATCACAGAAATAAAAGAATAGATAGAGAGCAAAAAGAATCAGATCCATGCAGGAATAAAGTCTGATGAACTCTTACCCTTCCCTGTCATTCCTTCCCATCATTGCCTTGTCATCATTATCGCCTTTTTAATTCTCAATATCACCTCTGTTCTCCTTTCTTTGACTCTCTCTAAAACACACACACACACACACACACACACACACACACACACACACACACACACACACACACACACACACACACACACACTCACTCACATCTCCCAGAGTGCTAATGTTGGCCATGTGTATATTGTATCTGGCAGCTATTTTAAACTTCAAAAATTTGCCCTTGAACTGTACTCAGACCCTTCCTGGGTAAACACAGCTAATCCAGCGCTCAAGCAGCTACAGAGGATATGAAATCAATACGGCAAAGGGCAGGTGTTATTCTCCAGTATTACGATGGGTATAATAATTCATAATTCACACTATTTATAGCGTCTTCTGTGGTCAGGAGAACAGGTCATGGCTCTGATGGTGGGAACGACAGGCTGCTCTGCGTTCCACGGTGTGACAGGCTTAAAAGTGGCTCAAAGGATGTGGTCAAGCATGACGACTGTATCCAGATCCTGCAGAGATGCCCGCCCGATGGCTCTCAACAGGAGCTTACAGGTGGATTACCTGCTGAGCAACATGACAGGATATGAAATGCTTCACCCTTGCAACATACATGTCATTCCAAGGATACTGATTTTTCTTCTCCTCGTGAGCAGCACTGAGGGAGGAGAACCTGACTTTGAGGAACAGTAGAGGCCTGCCCCTTTGAAACGATTGCTTATTTTAGTGTGTGTATGTGTGCGTGAACATGTGTCTAAATGCAGGGCTGCGCTGCTGCTGATTAAACCAGTCCTTTGTGGTGACTAGTGAATAAGTTTGTACAAGACTAGCTGTCTGATGGGAGTTAAGTTGGTGCAAGGCGCTCTGTCACCCCGAGAGTCATTTAGGTGCTTATGATGCTGCTGGTGACTCAAAAGTATGATTGATTATTCCTCATAGAAAAAAATCAGCTGAAGTCTGGCTATGTTTAAAGAATACGAAGTGGCTTCGGAGTCATGGTTTGATTGCATTCAGGGCATGGGACCAGTGTACTGCTGCAGGCCAGCCTTATCTCAACATAATTCTTTGGCTTTGGCAGGAGATGCATCACTTGGACCCCAGTGCACCAGCCTCTGTCACAGCCTTGTCAAATCCTTCTCATCTCGATTACTTTACCCTCTATTCTTGTTTGATTCCGTCCGTCAGTGTACAGTCCATATCTTACTCCATAGCCGGTTAAATCTGCTACATTCACAATTGGGTTTAAAAGTGTCAGTTGTGCTTTTTACACTCAGTTGTGTGTTCACATCTCCTGCAACAAATCTGGACTCGCTATGGTCGACCTGAGTCTGCTTTTTTTAGGAGTGTTTACGATTAATCCTAAATTTCCATTCCAACTATCACTGGACTGATATTTGCTCATCTTTCTTAACTTTTTTGCTAATAGCAATTTTAACCCAGCAGCCAGCTTTCTTTTCTTTTCAGAGTGAGTTTTATCTTCTGGTACATTCATAAGAACAGCATAGGCCTATAATATTTATAAGGTTCAACATTACCGGTTATTGTTGCCGGGGCGTGCTGTATTTTATAGGGGATTTTCAACTGTAAGTATTTTTTTTGTTTTATAGGAAAGAGAGTTTAGTATCAACCCAAAATGTGTTTCAAGCTCAGTGATTTTATCCATTTCAGTTGGACCCAATCAGGACAGTAAATTTGTGGAGTTAAATTAGAGTTTTCTGGTATCTTCTGCAGTGAGCTACCATTACAAATGACAGATTTTGGAAATAAGGAGACTTGAACACCTGGCAGGGTGACACAGACCTTGTTTTTTTTTTTTTTTTGAATTCATGTATTTTCAACTTTCATCTGGACTGCATGGGATTATGCTACAAGATTTGATTCTGAGGCACGTAGGACACTGACTCGTACATCAGTGCTCAAATTGGAATTTGTCAGCAGTGTCATTAGATTTGGTAAAATCCAACTTTTCACTTCAGGCAATCACAGAGAAGCAGCAGCTTTGGTAAATTGAGAGAAATGGAAAATACTCTATTGTTATAGGACGAGAATTTTCAATTTAGTGATAACTGAAAAACATTGTCGTGGCCAATACCCCACATTTGTGCCGGTGTGTTGAAATCCCTCCGGCAGGGACCGATGGCCAGCTGTTTGCTTTGAATGAACAGCCTCATCATTTGTTTGAAATGTGTACTGTGTACTTAGGTCCACTTGCGTTTGAAACAATCCAAGAAACAGATGCAATTTACAGTTGTTATCCTGCACACTTGAAGCAGACTATTTAAGTTTAAGTTTAAGTTTATATTGACATCGAACATGAATTACAAACTTGAATAAAACTGATGAAATATCAAAGTTTTGCACAACAATTTACAAAGAATGCGGTGTGAATATAAGCCACAGATATGTGACAGAGAGCGGTGACCAGGTCAGAGCAGACCCTCTGTTTACAAAAACCACTGATATTTAGTCAGTGTATTAGTACAGAGATTTACTATATTTGATAAATGCACTGAAGGCTCGGAGGCACGCTGGCTGGGGAGAAGTAAAGTTATATCTACAGAGCAGAGAGCAGCACCTACTCTCTCTTCACCCCCTGTAGGTAGAGGGGAACGTTTTCACTGAGATGATTCATCACTGGTGAGACCTCCTATACTTTCTTATCTGATGTTATTTGGGTCGAGGCCTCTGCCCTAGTCTCAGTGATGGATAGTGCAGAGGCGCTGTGGCTTGTGATCCACAGTTACACAACCTTACTGAAAGAAACCTCCTGCTCCGCCAGAAATCCACAGTGGCGCGGCACGATATTTGGCATCGGCCCCGTTCTTTGATACGCAGTGTAACACGACCTCTGGTCACTCACACTGACGTTATGTTTCAAATGTAAATGAGAATGGCCCTGAGCTTAAAATTTATCAATGTCACATCTGTGAAGGCTTGGAGGGTTTTTTAAATTTCGACTGATAAAGCAAATAAAGCTGTGAGAGTGCAATTTGGCTACAGATGAAGCCCCTTTTTTTTGTAAAGTCTGTTGTTGTTGTTTATTTTCACACCCATTTTGTTCAATACACTTATGCTCACCTATTTGTTTTTCCATCACTTGAAATAGGCGAACATGACCTTGACTCCACCATGCCGAGTCGGGCAGGGGGGATAAGGGGCATGCTGAGCATGGGTGGCCTCAAAAGTGGGATAGCAGTTAGATTAACAACCTGAGATTTGTTTACGAACGCCAGGGAAAGATTTTCTCTCCTGGCTTTGTGAAGGCACAGAGCCCCCAATTTGTCTGGCTAATGCTGCTAATCCTGCTCCTGGAGATCGTCCGAAGTCTGCCTGCTGCAATGCCTTCCAGGCTGCTGTCAGAGGGAGGAAAAATTTATTTTTATTAATCTGTTTTTAAAGGCTTCTGAAGGCAAGTTCTGCTGTAGAGGGCAATCAGAGTGAACGATGATCAGGCGGAGACAATAGGTTTAGGACTTGCATTAGAGCATCTAATGATCCTCTCCATCTTCCACACACACACACACACACACACACACACACACACACACACACGCACGCACGCGTGCATATACACATCATGCTCCAAACGCCATCACCCAAACCGATACACACATGCACTGACAAAAAATTCAAACGCTCACGCGCACACGCACATTTTTCCACAGCTGGGTGTGAAAAATTTTCTGTCAGTATTTGATCACAAATGATTAAAAAAAAAAACCAGAGTGAAAAAAAACAAACATTCAACTGTTTTTATTTCATGCCTTTGTTTAGGAGAAAGCAGCCAGTTTCCATTGCTGTCCTCTGTTTCTGTTTAAGCTGAGCTAGGCGGCCATCCAAGACTCAGCTGAGCAGAAAAAAAAGGACGAAGGGAAACAAAAACCCTCGGCTGGCAGCACCGTCTATTGTGTAGCATTCGTCTTTCTGAAAAATCATCTCAGCATAGTTCCTTCTCTGTAATCCATAGGGTAAACTCCCTTTGGGTCTAAATACCTGATGCTGCACAGTAGTAGAGGTCTGCTTGGGATGGTAGCAATTGTCGGCGGGGTCTGTTTACTGTAGTCGTGCTCAGCATGGAGCTCAGCTTGCAGTCAGTCAAATTATGAAACAAGATAATAGGTATTATGACTCTTGCGTTCTGTTGTTTATTTTCTGGGTCTCTTGACTGATTGAAACACACTGCCGTCAGGGCTGTGGATGGATTAGCAGTATTATGACTATCTGCCTGATGGATGTGCTTACAAAGAGGATTGCTGCTTAACACTCTGAACGCTGATTACAGCTGTTTACAGCTGTTTACCTCAGTTTTAAACTACTGTATCATCCCATGGAGTCGTTTTGATAGCTTTACAACATACAGTACCTCACTCGACATTTGTCGAGTGAAATAATCAAAAGATGTTTCTGATTTGCTCGGCGCCTCCTCCCATCTGTCTCATTTTTCATCTGAACCCCTTATGCTTTCACTTTTCCTCACAGGAAGTGATTTACTGTGAAACACATTCCAACAGCCAACCCCAACTGCAAACACTGATCTAGCGCAACAGACCCATGCGCTTTTATTTTTCTCATGTTCTTGCCTGCTTTTTTCTGACATGGTGGAACATCTTGGCTTCATCCTCTGTTTTTCCAGTCTCATCTCTTCATCAGGGTGTGTGTGATCATCTCTCCACCACAAGTAGTTTTATCTTTTCTGACGTCTCCGTGGAGGATTATTTGTTATTCCATTGTGTGTTTGTCCCTGTGCTTTGGCTGACTGTAAGCTAGTGCTTTTGTTTGTTGTTTCTTTTCTTTTGTCTAAGAGAAAACAAACTAACACATCATTATCAATTTTGAAATTTTTACTTGGGGTTCAAATAGGGCCATTTTTGTTGTTACAGTAATCTCACAAAAATTTTGTTGCAACACCTGTAGACATTATGCATCACAGTACAGCTTTGTAGCATTTTTTAAATCTTTACTAATTGTTCCAAGTGGGCAAAAATTTCTCTTTTCTCTCAGTACCTTGCCCCTTCACATTTTCTACGTCCTCACTGTAACTCATTCTCTCCTTTTTGGTCGTCTATCCTCTCTCCCTCTTTGTCCCAACATGTTTTCCCCTTCTTCTTCCTCTTCCCTCTTGTCTCTGCATCCGAGTCGGAAACATCCTGTTCATAGCTCCATGTTGACAAAGACACAGCTGGTCTGGGTCTGCATGTGGGCCGGCTGCTCCAGCTTTGTTTACGCCTCTCTCCTGGTTAGGCAGAGCAGCTCTGGAGCAGATGGCTACAGAGTTCAATTGGACTCTGCCATTATACCCCTCGTAATTGGTACTTGGAACCAAGTGCCTCATTAATTATGCAAAAGGGACCGTAGTAATGCTGAGTGAGCCGGTCCTACTGAAGTGTAATAATCAAGTGAGTGCTTTGCTGCATTATGCATTACAGAATTTGACTTATTTTAATTGTGGGCTTGTAACTGGATGGTTTTCGGATCTGAATCTCTCAACAGAGGTAGTTAGGGAAAAGTGAATGAGCAGCATACCTCCATTCCTTATCAATCATGAGAAAAGTGTTTTCCACATGAGAAGCTGTAGGTCTGAAAACTGTTTCTGAACTCAGATGTGTCCAGAAAAGTGGACACTGGCAGTTAATGTGGAATGCGGTGTGGTCTGCAACAGGTATTAAAGCAATTCATCCCCTAATCTTTTTGTGAATGTTCTCCTTTGTTACATAAAGTTTTACAGAACTGCAGACTTTTGTAACTTGTGTGTGCATCACATGATGAAGTCCAACATTCGCAGAAGAGATATTCTATCTGACTGCAGCAGTTTTTGGTTTTTCTCCCGTGCTTTCCTCTGTGTTTGGAAGATGAAATTACAAAAAGGGTGATTGTTGATATGGAATGATACACAAAAATTTTCTTGTGAATGGAAGCAATTTTTTGAAGGGGAAAGACACCAATGAAGTGATCCTAAGTTGGGACCCAGCTAATCAGCTCAAGCGTGTAATGACTTCCACACCCTCAACCGCTCCAGTGGGGCTGCTAAGTGATCAACTGAAGTCCGTGGCTGCACAGAGAAGCATCCAGCTCCGAACGTCTGCCTCCGTGTAAACGTGAACCAGGCTGTTGTTGGAAAACAGCGGGTTGGCTGACTTCACCTTCCGTGCATGAGTACTGTGAAAAAATTAAGGTCAAACCTAGAGAAATCCGTAGTCTTCCATTCCTACCCACAGCCATTTTCCAAATATAATAGATCTGCCTGTTGTCACAACAGCTGGCCGTCCAGTTTGAACATGTGCGTTTGATATGCCAGCCGATATGGTTGGTATGTAAACGGCTGTCACCGGTGGTTTGAGGGGGTACGACCACAGTTCAGACCACTGTTGCTTGAGGCTGAAACATTACACCCCGGTCTACACATTCACTACACTGGATCTACCGGCTCTGCACAGTTGCCCATGTTGGGTGGTGGTCTCCTGGAGTCCAGCTGGTATTTCAACTCTGTGTGTTAATCAGTGGTAGTTAGAGAGCTCCATCTGGGCTACAGTGAGCCAGCGGAGTGCGCCATACACATGTTCACGCACCCAGCACTCTGCTCACCGAGGGCTGGATGTTATCGTGTCTTTATAATCACATCAAGGAGAACACAGTTGTACAGTATGTGGTGTAGGGTGGCATGTTACCTACAGTATGAGGCTGCTCCTAAATTCATTCAGTATTCAAGGTTGTTTTCTGTGTGCTCTGTTTCTGCAGAGACATTGCACATGTAAATTAAATGCTGTACACTTAGATTTCAGTTCATAATTTGGTAGATTTATAGCACTTTCTAATAGTCATAAATTGTATTTAATGCTATAATCTATTATGATTTAATGTTCTCCAAAAGTTCTGAGGCAGTACAATATTAATCTGAAATATACTTAAAGCGGTGATTTGGTTAGTTGATGCTATTCAAATCCTTTTAGACACTCCAGTGTTCTTTCAGTCTCCGACATCGTACAGCAGTTAGATCAACTTCTATTAGTCACGAAAATGTCAACATAACTGCATAATCCATCATATGATAGCAACATATCAATGTTCAAATGTTTTACTGTAATATTATACTCTATCGATTCCCACTAGAACTTGCTCTCGTGTACATGTGTATGTGTGTGTCCACCGAAGCATAAATGTATCCTTATGTGTGGATGCGTGGGTGAGCTTTTCCACAACAGGGCGTGTGTGTATGTTTGTGTGCGGGCGGGCGGGAAGGGAGGGGAGGGGAGGGGAGGATTGCGAGCGGGATATTCGCTGGAGCGTGACCTTGTCAAGGTGTGTGCCAGCCCTCACCTCATGTGTTTAATGTAACGTATGAGGTCCAATTAGACCAGTGCAGGCTCTAATGCGAGAGGCAGTGTTTAGTACACCGAGCTCAGCCTGGAGAAAACCATTGTTAACTTTAAAGACTGTGTGCGCTTCTCTCACGGCTCTCAATCTGTTTATTTAAAGGGTCTGTCTTAAAACAGTAGTCAGCTGCCTATATGAACATTAAATGAGTTTTTTTTTTCTTGCTTTTTTGCCTGCCATTAAAAGATTCCTTCCTCATGTGGTTCCAGTGTAAGTGATGGGTCATTCTGTGGAAAAAAAGGTCTTCAAAAGGTTATCTGAAGCTAATAGCTGAGGCTTATGCAGTCTGGATTACTCAGTCAGGTTGATATCTTTCAGTTTTGCAGTCTCTTTGGAGCAAATTTCCCCATTTGTGTTACTATCCCTCCACTGCAGCTGAGCAAGGAAACACAAAGAGGGAATTTCTTACTAAAATAAGAGCGACGTTGGTAAATACCCCCTTAATTTATTTGGCGACTTATACTGCTGAAAGCATGTATTGGCATGCATTTTTTCACAGACAAAGGACTTTTCTCGGTATTACTGACACATATATTTGGGTGTTGTCGTGGCAACAAGATGAATGACAAGTTGTTGGCATCAGCGACATAAATTTCTGTATGATCACAATCATGATGCAACATGAGTGAGACAAGCTTCCTCGTCTTTCGATACCTCTATGTAGTTGTTGTATGATTACGTCTGATGGTCAAGATCATTTTAAGTGCAACAAAAGGAGGTCCATAATTTCTCTAGGACACACTGAACTGATATTTTACAAGTTCCATTCAATTACTCGCGGCCCAAAGCCATTTTTGAACTGATTTCCATCGATAAAACAATTTGTTACGCTGATTGTGCTCAGCCCTCATCTAAGTATCAACTCGTAATTTCTTTTACAAAAAAAAATTAAAATCCTCTGCCTCATTTACATTTTTTTTCTGTTTACAAAATGTTATTTCTAGTTTGCTGTTCCCATTCATCTTATTTAAATTAATGCACCACAATTTGCATGAAAATACAAAGGTGGGAACCCCAGTCTCCAGCTCTCTCTCTTCAGTTACTGTCTCTTTCTGTGATTGCAGGCAGTGACTCATCTCCGGGTCTGCCATGATCTCCACTCGCAAGACACATACAGGGATGATTATAGCTGTGGATCAGGTATGATCATGTCTTCATTGTGCAGAATTCTAACTTTCTGAGTCTCTCTGAAAAAGACAGAAAATTGGGACGTTGCGATCATGTCTGTAGGAAGAACTCCCTCTTCTTCTTTTTCTTCTTTCTTCTTTTGGTGTGCTCACAAACATGTCCATTTATCCTGGTCCCAGGCTGTGTAATAGCAAGGTTTTGTCATCCTTAGTCAGATGAAACACAAAAATCTCTAATTATGATTACTGTAATTTCTGCTCAATTTGTCTGCCACCTCCTCTATCACCTCCAATCTACCCCCCCCAATTGCCAATAATCTGCCATCAGCAGACTTTCCCTGAGTTTTCTCATGCAATTATCCAGAGCAGTGTGTTATTGGTTTCCATGGCGAGTTTGTAAGATAAACATCAAAGTATGTGATAGGAGAGTGGCTTATTGATTTAAGAGATCTCAGGGTTACTCTCATAGTGTGTCCACATTTGACCTCCGACCCGTCTTTATGTTCTTTGACAACACAGCAGACTGGGGCTGTGGCTGTGGTTGAGCTGAGGAAACCTTGGGTCTTCCCCCATTGCTTACAGATCGTCCTATCGTCCTTCCACCCCCTCAGTTCACAGTTTCCCAACTGCCTCGGACCTCACTGACATGAAACACAGTCCCAGCCTGCAATGATGGGTCACGGTGATGACACATACATTTTTCTGCGCACGAGCAAGAGATTTTGGCCGCTGCTTGAAAATTCACAGCTCAGGTCGGCAGATTTATAGTTACATATTCAAAACACAGCTCCTGCATTATTTGACTGATTCAGCACTGCGTGGTGAGGTACACCCACGCATTGATAAAATGGTTTAATCAGTTCCCGTAAGAAAGTGCAGATTTATGTATAATGAACTTTTCAAAACAAAAGTTACAAATTGCTTCACTTAATCTGTTTACCCAAACTGTTGTCTTATTTTCATAGTTTTGGCCATCGTTTCTATCAGTAATGATAACATTGCACTAAACAAAGTAATTGCTGGGATCTGGCGACAGAATTGGAAGTAAACACAAAAGTAAGTGTTTATGTCACTAATGAAGGATTGAAATGACATCCATGGCAAAAAAAATGAAAGACTGATAAAGTTCATGACCTCTAGATGTTTCCATGTCTTCCATACAATAAGGCATGTAATTTACAGAACATAACCACAAGCGTCACAGAGTCCACTCTGCACTTGTTTGTCACACTGGAAAATCCCCTCCATTTTTTCGCACACAAGAGAAGCCGCAGCCCAGATTTCTTGGACAAACTGATCTCTTCATGCTGTAGCTCTCCCTCTCTCTCATGCTTTCATAGTGCCTCTTCATCACTTTGTGTTTGTGATCAGAGTGGCGCTCACCACCACTCTGTGGCGGGCCGATGTGGTTTCAGCCCCCAGACATCCTCTCAGGGAGTGAGGGCCCTGTCTTGTCATGTGATTTCCAGGCCTGTCTGGAGGCAGCGTGGGCGTTGGCGGAGGAAAGTAAGAAAAGGGTGCGACAGGGTTAACTCATGCAAGTCATGGGTCGGCTGTGGCTTATATTTTGTGAGGAAAGGTTGTTAAATTGGCTTCCCTGGCTGACTTTTTCACCCTCGTCTGCCAAACACCACCAACTCATGCCTGACCTCCACTCCCACCGCTGCTCCCTGTCTCTATACCTTTTACCCTGATGGTGGGGAAACACGACCTTTAGTGTAATTACCCTGACTGCATCTCCCTCATTAGACTCCTGCGGTTGAGCCCATAAACAGCTGCAGTATGTAGCCCCCAGCGAGCTGCACAGTATTCACCGTGGCCCTCACCCACGCGTAACCTAAATACACATCACATAGCTATTAGCCAAACCTACTGCCATCCAGTTATGAGCACAGGTTGTGAGCACAAAAAAATGCTTTCACATCAAATTCAGAGTGGGGAATGAACCATGCTTTTATCACTGCTCCCAACAATCCTGGCAGTATGACAGTAAGCATCTTATTTCTGTTAACATCCACCCGCCAACATTACCACCTACTGTGCCTTAGCTCACTGAAATCTACAGTAAGTTACACTAACATATTCTGGAAATCTGTGCTAGTGCGAACACGTTCAATTGTCCTTAAATACCACTGCCCGAAGACAATGGAGATGCGCCACAAAACATTTCTTTATGTGTTCATGTGGTGACGTTGATGTATGGTTTGTTTACTCCAGAGCTTGTGCTGGGTCACCTGCAGGCTTAGTCGGTTAGTCTTATTGAACTCTGGGTTTGTACAAAGCCCCCTCAGGTTTACTCCATCCCTCATTTTCATAAGCACTAGATGTTTTGATAGTGGAGAGTCTCTGTGTTTGACCATAAGTGCAACAGACTGAATCCATTAATAAGAAGTCGATGAGCATAGTCAATAAGGCAATTTAGCCAAATACTTGAATCAACAATAGTGTATTAAAGCTCTTGCCAGTAAGTGGGTCCAAGGGGATGGCGTTTTGCTGCGTGCTGTGAAAAGTCTAATGCAATTATGATCAGAATAATGCCTGGTATTGACCAGTGTGAGAGGCCATGAGGTGCATGGGTAGGACTGCTCTGGGGATGACCCCTTCCCACTTCATGATTGATTGGGTGTGTCGGAGCAATTCCAGCCCAAATGACTCATTGTGGGACTGTGTGTCGAGCTGCATCCAGGCTGGGCTCACTTTATTAACTTACCCAGGAAGAGGGCACCGTAAATAGCCTGCAGTGGAGCCTCACTGGGGGACACTGCAGAAAGAAAGAGGGGAAAAGCAGCCCCGCTAAACTCAATTTGTAATTTAATCCAGAGTGCTGCCATCGATTCAGATCTGCTCCTGCAACAGCAGCCAACCTGCAGCTGGGCAGTGGATTAAAGCACGTACCGATTTATTATTCTCACTCTGTTGCTTATGGTAAGAAAAGATGCTTTTGAGTGTAAGGGTGTAATGTATAACAAAAAAATAAAAATAAAATTCCCTTGACCTCAAAACTTTGGCACACAGAAGCAAAAGTGTTTGCAAAACTAAGTAAGAAAATGTGTTTTTTTCTAAAGAAGTCTTCTAAGGAAGTCCTTCTTCTAAGGAAGTCCTTTTATCAACCAATTCAGTGTAAAGAATTATGGTTGGGCTCTCCGTGACCCCCCATGCCATTAAAGCCTTCAGCACTGAGACTAAGTGTGGACCCTTTGTTGGCTTTGTCATACAATGTTACGGCAGAGAGGCGCTCCACATTCACCTCCGCTGCATTTGATCTGAGCTCAGTGTCTGAGAGACGATACCTGTGTTAACTAGCAGCTGTCAGCAAGGACCAGTAGCTACCTCCACACCAGGGAGCAGGTTTAGATCAGTCATGGATAAGGTTCTTTAGCTCTGCTCCCAGCTACACGTTCTGCCCGTCCACATATCAATATGACTCGAGAAAAATGGAGTGCATTGTCGCAAATGAGTGTGGGGGGTGGATTTGATGGATGCCTCTGTCTTGTCAGATGGGTGGTACCGACAACTCCCTGTAAAATAAACTTTATGTCTCTATGCTCTTGACCCGACAGCATTAGAACACCATTTGTGACAAAGGCAAGCTCTGTACAAGCAGGTTAAGATAAACTATACATCAGTTTGATTGGAGACACTTTGGTTGAACTGTTTGCCATATGGAGCAATGAAAGGCTTTTATATTTATATGTTCTACCATGATTGTAAGGGTGAGAGGCGAAAGGGAAAATGCATGGCAGCTTTTCTGTGAAGTGATGTGCTGAATTCCCCTACAGAATTTTTATTAGTTGCATGTTTCGCTTGCTGAAGCCTATATAATGCTTGGAGTACATTGTGCTTTTAGTTTTATTATGGTACCCTTTACAGCTACTTAGATTTTTTATTTTTATTTTATTCTAATAAATTCAGCCTTCTTAAGGGTTAACATTTCATTGGCTGATTCTGTGTAAATGGCAATACATTATTGGCTGACCTAATGGAAGCTGCCATGCTTTCACTCACCCGACACAAACTCCTTCATCTTATTTCCCTTGGTAGATAAGGAGAATAGACTCGATTGTTGCTGTGAGATATCAGTGAAAGACAATCCTACCATTTTGAAAGTACCGTAATGGACTTCTTTCCCTCCCCCGTGATCCCTCTATTCTGTTTCTCTTTTCCTGTATGTAGTCCATGAATTTTGCTCAGCAAAACTGTGGGACTCTCGGGTTTTTATCGCTTCCATGTGTTTCATCCCTGGTCAGGGACTTAGGGGGAATAAACTGATCCCTAAAGAAACAGCCTGCTTCAGTTCTCTGCATCGTTTTAGCCAATAAGCACCTCTGCTTCTTCCACTCTCTCATGATGGTCTCACTAGAGTTTCAATAATATCTCCAGGAATGTTTGCACACACACACACACACACACACACACACACACACACACACACAAACACTATCTATCCCTTCATCGCTCTGTCTCTCACATAAAACTTTAACTCGTGCATCACCACCGGAATAACAAGAAATAGTCCACTATGTGGAAGACTGGTTGGTCTCAGTCACTCTCGCACACAAGCAGGATGATTTGCAACCTGTTATTGTTGTTTATTAGTTTTTCAGGAACTTTGTAACTTTTCTTTCAAGTGTCAAATGAGTCGCCAGCGTAAAGGATACAACAATGTAGGTCTTTCAGTGGTCCTGATGTTGTATATGTGAAATGGCCAAACAGCCAATGAATCCCTGCATGACCTTGATGATGCAATGCTGATCTTTGCCCTGGATGTATATCTCATTTTTATGATTATTGTGTGCATTAGGAATTAGCCAGCTGCATGAAGTGTTAGGGGAGATGCCCATTTTAAAGACTGGGCTGAATCTTTGGAGGTAATTTATAGCAAGTCTTTGAGTTCTTCTGAAATTGAAAAACAGGCTAATTTCATCAGGGGCTTTGGTTCAGCTATTGAAGCATACACCCTCTTTTCTACCATACATTTTCAAATGATTTATGTGCTGGCTAATCTGTCACAATCACCGGCTGGGAAAGAGGTTTTCAGGACCATCGCACACTGTCAAGGGCAGCCGTTGTGATTTAGGGTGGATCTGCTACCGCTGTGAAGGGAGGAAGAGGCTCGAATCGAGTCCGGTCCTCTCTGACATGGGTCAGTGGAGAATGTAAAGGTCCCGGAGGAAGTGGAAGGATTTTCAGGTTTTTCAAGGTTTATTTTTCTATGTGTTGGAGGATGGAGGGGTGCTGGTGCATAGGTTTCGATTGAGCATGATGGATCAAACATCATGGAAAATAAACACACACTCACAGAGACGCTCACTTTGTCATTCTCTTTATTGCACATAGAGTAATTCATTCCATCAGTTGTGCACATGTGAGTTAGAACACACACACACACACACACACACACACACACACACACACACACACACACACACACTAACACACACTCAATTACCACCACTGCTCAACATGCAGTAACACTCCACTCCCCTGACACTGACAAAACTCTAAACAAACAGCCAGATGAAAGCTCAGGTCCACGTCAGAGTTAGCTCTACTCTAATGAGCTGACCAAAGGTAATGGATTGCTCATTACTACAACTTTAGTGAGTCTTGCCTGGATTCTTTTAAAAGGAGAAAACTAGCTTTATCCCTGTCTGGCCGTCAACTTCGGTAGGACTCTCCGCTGTTCTTAGGGTGGCTGCCTGAGCTATAGGCTCTAAATGAGGGAATTGCAGGCTGTTAAAACGATTAGATTTTTATGAATGAACATTTATTCAAAGAAAAAGTCATGTGTGGGATGTTAGTGAATGACAGTAACTTTACAGTTTTGAATGATGATGACAATGTGTGATGAGAGACAATGATACATTAAATATATAGGATGAGTCATTAGATTTAAATCGAGGTATGATAGATTAAATCTGAGACATGAAATTTGGCATTAAACATTAGAGATCAGACATGAAAGGTGAGATGAGACGTGAGAGATAAGTTATGATAAATGATATGTGAGCAATATGATATGAGAGATTTGATATGAGAAAAGACATGAGAGATAAGATTACACATTAAAAAATTTGACATGGGAGATGAGGAATGAGATGTGAGGCATTAGAGATAAGACGTGAGATAGTAGATGTTACATACAGTATGTGAGATGATACAAGAAACACACAAAATGAGACATTACATTTAAGATGACAAATGAAATAAGAAATGAAACATGCGTGATGAGATTAGATGTAGAGATTAGACATGGGAGATGAGAAATTAAAAGATTGGATATGAGATGAGACATAAGATGATTTATAAAACATGATTAGAGATGAGATTAGGGCAATCCAATATTTTCAGATATGGGAGATGAGATATATTATTATAATTACATTATATCTCATATATGATGAGATATAATGAGATATATATAAAAGATTATGGAGTGAGGAGATGAGATATGATATGACATATGATGAGATACGAGAATTTAGAAGAGATGTTACGGGTAAGAAATGAAAGATAAGAATTGAGATATGAGATTAGACAAATATTAGAAAGATGAGAGATGAGATATGGTGGAACAGATAGGACATGAGACACCAGAGATAAGATAAATGAAAATATGAGTGATGAAACATTAGAGATGTGAAAGAAGATATGAGATTAGACAAATATCTGATATGAGAATTGAGATATGACATATGAGACATAATAAAGTATAAAAGGTGACATGAGAGATGAGACAAAAGGGACAAGATATGAGATGAGATATGACATATGATACATGAAAGATGAGATATATTAGATGAGATGACAAACAAGGCATAAGAGATGAGATATGAAAGATGATATGAAGAGATGAGACACACAGTAGACGAGACATAAGATATTAGTGAAATGTGATAAGAGAGATAGAAATTGAGAGATGAGGTACTAGACATGAGAGATAACATACATGACTGCTGCTTGATGCCAGCATTGTAAAAAAAAGAGTGTAAAGCTGCAAAAGGCTGAACAGTTATTTAATATATAAAGGGGAACCTAAACATTATGACATCACACTGCATCAGCAGATCACAGTCACAGTTTGAAACTAACCAACTGGGACATGACAACATACAGTGTAAAATACAAAAATGCAATCCAATAGGACAGCCCGGGAACGAAACCTATTCTGACCCCCTCGAGTACTTCATGTAAAAGTGGGTGGGCAAAACATTACAACCATCTTTCAATATTGGTCTGAATTGTATTAAACTGTACAGCTGTGCCTAATAAGCAGAATCATTGAATCATTGTATACATGAGGTTTAAAGAAATTGCTGCTTGGCGTACAGCTTAAAATGACCCACCCTGGCTGCAGTGTTTGTGGTTGCGATTTATCTTCCACGAAGTCTTTTATCCTTCAGCCCCTCAATTATGTAATTTTGTTTCGTTAGGACGACTGGTGGATATGATTATAATCACCTTTAAATTCAGCTGTTGTCCTTTTCCTTGGAACCGCCCTACCTTACTTTTCAGGCATATCCTCAGCGTGTCAGAGAGGGGACAACTCTGTCATTCAGTCAACACCAGCAAAATGAGAAATTCCTCATCGTGACCCCAACAGTCTCCACAGCCCACGATCTGACACCTGTTCAGTAATGACAGACACAAAGACTAAGGTCACAAAGTAAACTCTTTGATGTGTGTGTGTGTGAGCCAAGTGGACATGTGTGTGGTGAATTGCGAATATAACAGACAACTTGGCTGATGCTGGTCTGCTTTGATTAGTTGTCAGGTGTTAGGCGTTACAGTCCCCAAGCCTCCCCCCATGAATCGCGTCTCACACGGTTTATAACACTTTCTGACACGCATTTGGTTCATTCTCCTAAGCACAGAAGACAAGCTTGTGCCCACTACCCTTCCTCTCTCCTCCAAAGCGAGGCTGTCACTGTTGACACCTGCCTGGGAAACGCTTAAAACAATTAGAACTCCCTGGAAAGCTCAAAAATGGCGCCTGCCAAGAAGAGAAAAAGAGATATAAAAGCATGGCCCTTCTTGGATTAAAAACCCTAAATTAAATCAAGTGTGCCATCAGTGCATGCCGGGGAAGGTCCCTAATGGCATGCTTCTCGTTCTTTTTTCTTTTTCCTACTGTAACAGCCTCTGACTCATCAGCTGCAGGAGAGGAGGAACGGGAGGAAAAGCACCCAGGAGTAGAGAAATGGGTGTGGGCACAGTGCCTGCCTGAGGCAGAGTGAGTCACGACGCACCTCAGGACCCATTCATCACAGTGTGGCACTGGCACCGCCTTCACCGTGGCACTGTCCATCACAGCCAACCTGGGCAGTGGTGAAAATTAGGCTGCTTTACCTCTGGGCTCTTCTGTTATTGTTGCCTCTCAGCTCCCCTGCCTGTAGTACTGAGGATGAAAGGACATGAGCACAAGACCCCAGACGGCTGACTGTGTAATATCAGACACTGGTAGTGGCTGTACTCTCTCTGCACCTTGAAAGGATGTGTTCTTACACCCCACTTTAGGCTTATCAGTCTAAATTACTTGGTGTCCTTCCAACCTTTCCAACTTCATACATTTACTATTTTTACCAAATTCATTTACAATAAATAGTTACAGTTCTTATGGACCATGTTGTGCATATTTTAAAAGTCCAAGACTGTCTATAATTATAGCGCTATAATAGCACTGAGCCCCTTGAGACTCACCAGTAATGGTTGCCCTGCTGTGACCAGCTGCATCCCTACCAGCCAAAAAGAAAAATGGTCTTTTTTTTCAGTATGTTCTTGTGCATACTGTAATTACACATTTGATGTCATTTCATTTTTTTTATTTTTATTTTTTCAAAACGGAGCACAAGATAAAGATCCCATCGCTCAAGGATGGTGACTTGGTTGACAAGAATGATCGTGTCGCCTCAGGATTCAGCTGTGAGAATGATGCTTTTTGTCTGAGAGTGATGTGCTTTATGCCGCAGAGACGGTTAGAGGTTGGGGGCTGCAAGGTGAAAACCAGCTTAAATTTGGAAGAGGTGTGAACGCTTCAGGCATGTGACATCATATGATTTTTGGGTAATGCAGCCACGCTTTTAAACTCTTTTAATAGTTTCCTAGTCAGTTAAGTCCCTCTGCCATTTAGGCTGCCGAAGTGATGATGTTGTCTTGTGCCATTTTAATCTTCTCATGTTGGATCATTAAGACAACACGTTACACAAATTAGAAAAGGCTGAAGAAAAACAGAGTACCAACAAGAACAGAGCAAAAACAGGGAATAGTAAATGTAACACGTTGCATACATCATACAAGCACAAATGGAGTATACTGTAATATGCAGTCAAGGTGAATGCATGGAAATGGATGGAACACAGCAAATGCAGCATGAAACTCCCAAATAACTGCTAGAACAGAATGGACCAACTGAATGCACTGAGAAAGTGCAATATACGTTTTTTAAGGGAAAAAAGGGACAAATAAAAAATACATATGGATCTGCAATATGAAATATAGTATATGTCCATAGCTCACAGCTTCTGAATATCTCCCATTACTCACCCACAGAGGATTCCTCCGGTCTTTAAAGAGGCTTGTGAAACAACTGTAGCTGTTCTAAATCACTTCCCGTAACATCTTAGACCCACTGAATGTCAGATGCTGAAGAACAGACAGTGCTCATGGATGAGACACTAAAGGCCTGTTGTATATTTTCTGTGCGTCTCAGTGTACTGCGGGTTAGTCTGTGTGTGCTACTCATTAGTTAGTGAAACCAAATTTGTATTTCCATCTAAACAGTGTTCTTGTAGGGGGATACAGAACAATACTGAGATCGCTCGGTCATTTCCCATGAGGAATGGTTGGAAAATTGATGCTTTTCCAGTTTTTTCCTCTCTCCTGAGCGGGACTGCGGGATACTGTGAAAAGGTCCACTGAGAGGGGAAAAAAGTTGGAGCCGTTACAGTCATTTTAAATTGAGTATCTAAGTTGTAGTGACTGTGTTTTTTGGGGGGGCTGGGACATGTTGATTTAATCTCACCTTTCTTACACCGTCGCATTGCATTGGCCATTTTATTTATTCAAATCAGGTGGCGAACATATGTTGTTACAAATACGCAATGGCTTTCTGTTGTCTTTTCGTACTGTCATTTATCAAGCTGTCATGGTCAATTTTCTCAATTTTTATCAGATACGAATAATTCATCACTTTGCAATCATTACCATTTGTTGCAGTCTGCTGTGCTAATTCAAACAGGATTGAATTTGTTTAAAAAATGACTTATTCGCCTTTTTTGATCATGTGATTGAAGTTTCTTATGACCATATACAGCCCTGGGATGTCTATTGTTTGCTAGTGTTCTCATTTTCTTGTTTAATGACATTTCACAGTCAGCTGAAAAATGTGTGGACCATATGCTTCATCCAACATTCAGTTTCAACGAGTTTTTTACCAATCCACTCATGACACACATTGGGTCTCGCATTCCCCTTTGAGCCGAAAAACCCTCGGGCGGTTTCATCCCTATAAAATTATGGATGGACATCTTGTTTTTAGGAGCCTCCCTGGCACATCACAGCCCTCATAAAGATTTCATTTACGACTGTTGAATCACTGCTCTGTCTCACTTGTTTTCTCCATCATTCCTCTTCCCTGCCACTGCCCACACCCTCATTGTAGATAACAGGGCTGCCTACCCGAGCCACTGTGTTACTCACCACTCTCGGTTTTTGCTCAAGATTGGTCGGACTGCGTTGCTTCAACTCCCCCTCTCCCCTTCCTCTGAACCCAACAATCCTGAGCACCACATCCTCCACATCACCCCCATCATCTATCTCGTCTATGCTGGTGTCTGGTCCGCCTCCCTTACTTTAATCTTATAAAAGTTGATCTCTGATATAGAGAGTGAGAGGGCTTTTAAGTGGATGGTACTGAGGTTGGTAGAGAGTGTGTATGATGGGTGTGAGGCACGGGGCCTCAGGCACGGGGGAGTGATGTGATGGGCAGAAGGCAGGTGGTTCCTGTAATGTCCTCTGCCCCTCCAGCTCCTATTAACCCCCACCCCGCTCCTCCACATCAGCCACTAATGAGCCAGTATAGACACCAAGTAGTGGGTTTATGATGTTGTGGTGAAAATGAGAGCTGGATGCAGAGAGAAGAAGAGAAAGAGAGTGTGGGTCCATCGGAGTGGTGCAGCACAGCCGGTCACTTACTGATATTGATCCACGTCCAAATCCATCTCAATTTCCCTAATATGTAGTCACATCCAATTAAGTTCTGCTCCATCTCCAGCAGAGGTATCCGAAAGCTGCAACAGTGGGATGAGCTCACATATGTGCAGCACAAGCAGAAAAAATACACTATGCTCGGGGACTCAGGACTGCACACAGTGAAGAAGACTACGCCTTTTTATGTGTACAGTCCACTTTTTTCTGTCCAAATGGGTGAACTCCCCGGGGTGAGTGTGTTACTCTCTTTTCATAACATCTTCATTTTAGAAGCAGATGAATGTGATCCCTTCTTCATCCCCCCTCCAGCCCCACCCGAATCCAACCCCCCTTCTGTCCTCGACCAGCTGAAAGCTGCTGTCTGGGTGGCAAAACTTGACCGTGGTCGAGATGAACGAACTCAGGAGAACCATTCTGTCGGAAGGCTGGCGTGTACTTTCCATATGTGGTATTAGCATGTGCGATGAATCACGTCTATGTACAAGACAGTAGTCCTGGAGATCCATCCTCTGTTTCTTATTATATTCAAGGATGCACAGAGAAGGAGCCTCTCTGTCTCAATGACAGCAGTTATTGCAACAAAGACAGAGCCCCTTGAATAATAAGATGCTAAAAGATAGAAGTTCTCTGTACAGACTAACAATAAGACGCCTGTGAATCCTGTTGTGGAAAATTTCCACAACAGGAGAAAGCTTTTACTTTAAAGGAATTGGACTTTTCCCTTTTATTGTCACACATACAGTGGTGTGAATACTGTACATGACTTAGTCTTTTTACCATTGCTTATGTATTGTATACATCATCAAATTTTTTCCTTATTTATCCAGTGATGGCATGTTTAATAGCGTTTTAACAACGACGTCTTATGGGTAATCATTTTTATTCATGTATTTTTTCATGTCCTTTCATCTGACCTGAAAATCTCATCTTTCCAAATAATGGAAATAAGTCACACATACAGTGGCTTAGAAAAGCGTTCCCACTTGGATTTTGTGCCGCACTGCTACACTCAGAGTTCAAATCAGTTAAAGCCTTGACCTTGTTTGTCAGTGACTACACTAGTGAAATGACAGCTGCCCAATTCCTTCTTGACTGTCTGCTTTTTGCCTTTCTTACAGTTAGCTTCAGACTGTGTGACAACAATGGCTTTGTAAGTTTATTGCGTGTCACGCAGTGCGAGATCGTTCTTATAAAATCTGGGCCAGTCAGTACAATATCGATTTTAGGCCTGTCAGATTGTGCATTAATGTTTGGTAAATCGTAGCATGTCATTAGCTTGCCATCATCCATCTGTGCTGCTCTAACATTTTGAAAAAGCAGCAAAACAGTAAAAAAGCTTTGGCCGCAGCCCCGACATTTCTATGCATTGAAAAACTAAAAAAGGAGGAGGAGGAAAGGAGCCTTGTTTTTTTGTGTGAGTGTGTGTTTTTTCTCTTAAAATTTAGGAGCACTAAAGTTTTCAAAAATGGCGCTTACCAAAATGCCGTGTTGATGTATTCTGCGTCATTTCATGTCATATTCTGATTAGTTGGCTTGTAGACATGGGTTCTAGCAGCAGTCACATTATGAGAATTCGGTCTTAAATTTCTTACACTGTCAAAACTTTTATCACAGGCTGTCTCTGGCTGCCAAAGCTCCAAACTGGCCAGTCTAGGACCACAGTTTTGGATTGAGAACCAAAGATTTTACCATGTTTCCCTCATGATTGTCAACTTTCGTCTCAGCCAGACCTAACACACCAGTTCCGTCTTCTCATCCCTGTAAGGCTTGCTGTTTTGTTTTTCAGGTTTCATGGTGTTTTGCTGATGCTTGAGATGTGTTGGTGTAAGCCTATGCCACATTTTGCCATTGCACGGTGCTCTGCACCCCACCTGTCAGCATACCTTAAAGGGGCTGTGTGTAAGTTTTCTCTCACGCTGAACATGGTTAGTTGCCGGGAGCGGGTCAGGTGAAAGTCTCGCCTGCCAGGAGCTTCAGCCATCATTGTGTTCACATGACAAGGGGTTATAATATACCTCCTGAGCAGCGCTACTTCGTCAGGGAAGCCTGGACACTACAGTGACTGGCCAGCTGGTTAGCATGCTAACTTCAGTAGAAGAAAAGTAGTGATAGAAATATAAGCAAAACAAGAATTAACTCTGATGCTAAACTCACAACGTTTCTTCTAGACTGGTAAGTAAAGAGCTGTTGATGTTAACGTTGGCTACATAGCAATAGCAAAAATTTACACATATCCCCTCTAAGCTGCTGATCAAATGAGACGGAGACGCTCACTTTGTAAAAATTCTCCAAAAACAATTTAGCAGCAGAAGAGGGATCCCTCTTCCAAAATAAGATTTTGCCTTTATTGTGCGTCTGCTCCACAATTTTATTTGTACATTTTGCAGTCTTGCATCTGGATTTTATCAATGTTGAATCACTGGATCTAGGATGAATTATCCGTCATTCATCTGGATCATCTGGGATTAACATACAGTGTGTGACAAAGTTTAGAGGACGCTAGTTACTGTGACCCCAGTGAAAGTCTGACCTCTACCACTTGAAAGTCCAGAGCAAGTGCTGTAAAGTATGTTCTCAGAGAAAGTTCACTGACTGACAGGAGGTGACATTCTCAAGTAAGTTTCCATAGTTACTGCAGGTCGAAGTTTTTGGGACCATAACTGGGAGTTATGGTATAGAAAAGCTGATGTTATGGGGGAGGGGTATGGGAGTGTTAATGGATTGCACATGCATATGGAACCATCCCAAGAACTTTAAATAGAGGCATCCCAGGGTGTGGTGAGTAAACCAGATGAGGCAAGACAGCCTTTATGCAGAAAATAGCACCCGTTGAGGTGCATTTTTATAATGTTGGAACAAAAACGTCAAATCATATACAGTGTGCAGACATCTGTAAAGTGTAAAGGTGGCCTAACGACTAGAGAAACCGACTAATTTTTCTGTATTGTATATCAAAATCCTTACACCACCATCCCCATTGGACACATGTGCTTGAATGTATTGGGTTCACCTTAACACAGGTGTGTGGAATTTGACAACTTAAATGTTTGGGTTCATTTTGTATTAGGAAACCCTGAGGAGGTCAAGTATGCGGATATGTTGGTGTGCTTTTATAATTGTTAGCCCATATTCATTGGAGGACTTTTATTGCTAATCATCCACTCGAGTGCCTGTAATTCGATTTGTTTTTTGTAACATGCCAACAATGGACAAACCCTTATTTTTTCCTCATAAAATGCCCTTGTCCTCAAGCTCAGGGACGCATAGGGGATTCTAGAAGGGTTCCTGTTACCATCTTTTCAACATTTATGGACAGCCTAAACTAATCTCTAAGTGAATCCACAGTTGACATTGACATATCAATCCATTAAATAAATTGACTGAATCTGACCCAAATCCATGGCTGCTGTTCTTTAGTTGACCCTGACCTTTGACCTCCCTCTAAAGTGAGCAAGAGAAGCATATCTCTACGGAGATCAATAATGTCCCCATTAATCACAGAAAAGATTTTGTCATGCACGCCCAGAAAAGATGCTAGAAAATATGGATAATGGGAATTTTACCAAACCAAAGGGTATTATCTGGAATACAGCGACTCTTTTTGGTTTGTAATTGTTCGCTCTACTGTTCAATTCAGCCCGGCTTAGGTAGAAAACCTTACAGAAACATACCATGAGTCAACAGACTGAATCTCCCGTTTATTGTCAGTGGAACTTTTACAGGCTGTAAATCATGACAGTGTTGAGCTCTGGTAGAGTTTTGTCCATATATACAAACATTGATTACATTTTCCCAGACCAATTGTATTTCTTTCTACTTTGCTCTGTTCCCATTTAACAAAGATGAGCAATCTGCAATAGATACAGAGTACTAATGAGGAACAGGAACAACAGTGTAGCATATGTTTGTCCATTTGTCTGTCTTTAATTCCATGTCTGTATGTGTGTGTGTGGGCGCACCTATGTGTCCTCACTTTAGACTTGTGTAATTTGCTTGGTCAGTACTATCAGTGCTACCTCTGTCCAAATTCCATAAACATGTATGCTTTGCAGCGGGATACCCACAGCATTGCTGAAATAAACATCCTTCACACTAACCATCACCTCTGGTTTCAACAACCAACACACACGGAAAGATGTTTGACAGTTGTTGATATGATGGTTCACCGACATCAACGCGAGTGGACGCCAGTTCAAGTGGTTCATTGAGGGTTTCCTTTCACAGATGTCACAGAGGTGAAGTATCATAAACACCCACACACGGATGTACAGTGATATCATAGACACACATGTACAGTTCCAAAGACAGCCATTCTTTACGGTCAGCGAGAGAGAAGAGAGGGATGTCATTCTGGATGGTGTCCAGGTGTGAGGCCTACCTCTCTATTAAACTCCAGGCCCGTGGGAAGGACAGTTTACGGGGCTCCGCTGAGTGTCCTGACCCCAAGATGAAGCTGCCAAGATTGCCTCTCTTAGATCTCTGCTAACAGCTCACCGCTATAACTCACAAACAGCCAGACACACCAGAAGACACAGTGTACTTATTTATTGCTCATATTATGCGATTAAGTCAGGACCGCTCAGGTGTTACACTATGTGCTTGTGCCAGTGATGACATTTTCATTTCATGTCGCCAGCTCGCTCACTCACCCAATTAGTGAATTGTGTTTTACTTCCCAGTTCCTGGTTTGGACCTATTCTATTCTCTGCCAACATTTTTGCAGTAGGATTAAAAAGGACCCGTCACTTCAGTCTGACTCACTTACAAAAAGGAATTGATTAATTATAGCAAATGGTTATACAGTTTGGTTTTATGGAAAAGGCTCTGGTCTTTGAGGAAGCGCTCAAAGAATCACAGTAGCAACAAGGACACCACTGGGTTATCCTCGATCAGAACTAGTTTGTAAGATGTGTTGTCCGACTATGTCAGAAAGCCTGGCCGTCACATAGAGGGGAGAGACATGATGTTTAAATCTGGGATAAAGACACGTTTAGTATCTCCTGGAAGGCACTCATATGGTTGCATTCCACTGTTCTCATGTGCAAGACAGAGAAATTCAATCCTTCGCTCCTTCCTCACCTCTGCACAGCTGACCAATCATGCAGTGAAGTGGGTGTCAGATTGTCAGTTTAAGAAATGTATAGAAACGGTTGGACACAGCCCCCCAATACGATTACATTACGGTTTTTGACGATCTGATAAGCTGTCCTGATGGAGAATACAGCTGACATATTCCCCCCAAAATAAAAACACATGACAGTAGATCACAGTAAAGTCAACAGTACCAAAAGCTAAGACCATAAGGAGGAGGTTGGTTGGTGGAGGGAACTGCGACACCTGGCTCATAACCAGAGCACCAGTAGTGAGTCGGGTTATAATGGCCATCATGTGTACACCTGTATGAATGTAACTGGATGTTACTAGTCAGCTGAAGTGAACTAATGTAATGCTATAAAAGCTACTGACCAAAGAGACTCAGATATTTTCTTCAAGTGGTGCCAAAACGGATAAATCTGCACAAGCATTTGACAGTAAGAAAAGGAAATTTCATGTTGACCTAAATGTTATTCATCCTTGAGCTTCGGAACAGCATTAGACAAAACATAATTTTAACTCAAGGTCCACCTCAAGTGTCCCTAGAGACGGTCAAGCTCAACCTCCAAGTCAACATGGATGAGAAGTCAAAAAAGTGCCCAGAATAATGGTACTTTGGACATCTGCAGTTCCGTGACAACTGAGCAAACTATATCTGCTGGAGAAGACTTTGTGACATGGCCAAAAGCTCTGAAACAAGCAAGTAAATGGACCTTGGGCTGAGATGGTTTCATCAACTGCTGTTCCCAAGGTCAAGAATGAACTGTCAAGCTCAAGATTACCAACACAGAACTTGTATCTTAAAAGCAATCATTTGGCAGATTTGTACAAATGCAAAGCTCCAGTAGATCAGTATGGATGTTCTCTGGCTGGCAGGATATTGGTCAGAAACCAAACCTGGTCGAAGAACAATTAACCTGGTTTTAGGAATCAGACAGGGGCCTGTCCAATGCCTATCAGACACAACTGCTGTATAATCCACAATGACAGTCTAAAGGTGTTTTCTCATTCAACCAGTAGACAGGTGAGGTTTGGTGGCCTCTGGGTCCCAGGAAACACTGTAATAACACACTGAGTAAGCTGTTATTCAGCCCAATGGACATTAACTCTGCAGGTTCCTGGTGCTAGAATATGTATCCCAAAGCATTGCACTGAACCGTGAATTTTTGGCTGATATCCTGTTTGTACAGCTAGAGAGATAAGTACGGTGTGTAAGTCATACGGCATGTGTTCGGCCCCATATCACTTGTAATTGATTTGCGATGGCTTTGTGAGCAACAAATAAAGGGAAAAACAGCTGCAAGGTTATTGACAATGAAAAACGATTTTTCTTCTTCATACACCATATGGTTGATTAAGCCATGCAGCAGTATTACATGTAAAACTAATTTAGTCCATTTCTATTAAGTCCCCATGTCAGCAATGTTGTATTTCTAGATTCGTTATGAATAGTCTCAGCTCGCTCATGTCCTGTAAGTGGTTCCTTATTAAACGGGAGTTTTCTTGTTCTGGCTCACTGGGGAGGAAACTGACGCTGTGAAAACCTACTCGCCACAACTGCTTTTTCAGACATGAAAGAAAGAAGGGGAAACCAGAAAAAGCTAATGGTAACGCTGCACTCCTCCTATGATAATATCTGCATGCCCTCGTCACTCAGAGGTCCTGGGTGTGTTTGACAAGATGGGTGCCTCCCTAATTTGGTGTGTTACTGTGGTGACTTGTTCCACTTTGTGTCTTGACTTTGAGGGCCACAAGTACACACACACACAGACACACACACACACACACACAAAGCAGGAAGTTTACACTCATCCACACACATATGGGTGATGTCCCAGTACGAGATGTAAATATTCTGTTCATCATTTTAAGACAAAAATAACAACTCCAAGCCGTCAACCTGCACGAACTGAGCCTCATGCAACAACATTTCCATATTCTTATCCAATCTATTAATTTTTTTGTCTGACGTTTGCTCGTACGGCCCAAACTTGTTGTACATTGCTCATTTTAACTTAACAGGACAAATCCCGGTGGGCTGCCGCATCTTTGGGCCGGTGGACCATCAAAAAATCCAAAACATTTTTATTTTCCCTCATTGTCTCTTTGCCAGCCCTCTCTGTGTTCCTGTCATTCGCGGTGCACATGAGAGAGTGCTGCGTCTGTTTTCCAGGACTGGGCTCACTGACTATATGTAATGAAGTCTCACCGACCCGACAACAAATAAATGGGAGATCGATAGTCAAGGAAATAAATATAAACACAATCAATTTCAACCCCAAATTCATAATGCATTATAATTATTAAGTCAAACAAGTGTTTTTCCCTTTTAAATATGGATTATTCTAAACAAGAGCAAATCATGTTGATATATAAAAGCAATGGTGAATATGACTCCAATATATGTGAATATGTTCTCTTAAGTCATTTGTACACATTTACAAGTGGTTTACATGTGGTTTTTGCATGAGGCCCATTGTGTGTATTATTTTTGCCTTCTGCTAACTGGGAGCTAATGTTTCAAAGTATGATGTCTCCGATCTCTTCCGTCAGGGTTAGACATCTCATCTAACCGCTAATCTTCTTTCATCATCATTTTTCTTGTGTATATTAATGGCCGCCATGAGAATAATACCAGTGATTGGTTTATTTTAAAGTTTGTCTTACCGTATAAGTCTCCAGGCTATGCCATGATTTGACCTATGTCCCTGTAACACTGACATATGGGAAGCATCAACTCTCTCTTCAAGTTGTCACTTCCTTCCTCTTTATTTTCTCTGCCTACTGCCATGATGGAGAACTGATGGCTATGTCCATTCTTCAATGCCCTTACCCATTAGAAAGGTCACCTCAGGTCATTATTGGGGCTGCCTGCGGAGCAGAGGTAGACTTTGGACCAATGGAAAGCTAACAGGATATGGATTGCAAATGTGAGAGGGAGCTCTACCTGTATTTGTACTTGATCTTTACAAGGAAGGAAAGGCTCAGTGGTAATGGCTTGTTTACACTATTTGGAAAGCACTGATCTTTTGATTCATGTAATTGGCCCCAACTCAATCAATCAAGGTATCAATCAGCGCTCTGTGGTTTAAGTAAACATATTAATTGTTTTAGATATCTGCTCTCCTGATGGCGCCCCAAAGAAAAGGTCAACAGCAACTTTGAGTGAGGAGATTGTGAGAATCCCAACTGAGGGTCGTGTTTCCATAAATAAACACACTAATTAGTTGAATAAGCAGTACACGCATTAATAAAGGCAACTGCAATGCAGAGACCAAAAAAAAAAAAAAAGAAAAGATACGGCCTTCTACCATCAAGGCAAGATATGACAGGTTATAATGGCAAAGGCTCCCGGATGACTCTCAGGAGCGAGGTATCTGATTCAATCAGCTAGATGACCATTCACCCCAGCTCTCCATGTGTGGTTTTGAGTTTTTGATGCAGAGACTTGGTGTCTCTCTGCTCTGTGGTTAATGAATGTAGACAGTATCTTTCCATATAAATTCAAGAGGGGAAAAAAGATGACTGTCTGTTGTGTAAATCTCATCTCAGTTGTGAAATGTTTTTTTCGCATGCAAATTTAGGGATTTCAAATGCATTGTATTCTACTGTGCCTCTGCAAGCAATCTTTGGGATGGGATGGGATTAGGTCAAACCCTGTTGCTACATCTTGGAAGTACCCATGTTTAAGTCATAGCACTGTTGACATCCAGTATTATATTTCTGAATTTAAAGTGAACAATCAAAAACTTGCAGAAGATACTACTCACTTTCCACAAGCTGTATGGATTGTGGAGGCTAAAACACTTAGTTCTTGTCAGAGGCTTTTATAAACAGTAAAACTACATGACAGTTTACAGAAAAACTGTTCTCTCTCTGAATTGCGTATTGTTCTGTATTTGATGACCACAGTTTATTTGCCATTGGTTATCCACTCTCTTTAAAGTCACTTTGTCTCCCCACTGAGATCCAAACCAACGATTAAGATCATTTCTGTCTCCAGAGTGGCCCGGCACCCAAAAGATGTTTGTACAACTCAAATTGCAATCTGCCTCTCTCACTTTCGCTCACTGTCACCGACGTTGGTACTGCTGCTATTTTTTTTGGAATTCTTTGAATACATGGCAGCTGAGAGTTTGGGCAGCAGCTGCCCTGGTGGTCTTTCAATCTTCTAATTGCAACCCCCTCAACCCACCTCCCACTACCATTTTCCAGCCCTCTCTGCCTCACCATTCCTCCCATTATCTGTGGATTTACAGCCCAATCACTGTTACCATGGAATGCAACATCCCATGCAACAATAAAACGAGCAGTTTTTATCATGGGGGCACAAGCGGTCTGACCTTACAAGCTGAGTCGAGTGCTGCACGTGAGTGGGCTGTCAGCTCTGCTCGGTGTGGCCAGTGAAACTGCAGTTCTTTATAAGGATTGGTCTCTGAAGTGTTACACTTATCCTTGCTCCAATGGGTTCGAGAGAACACCTTATAAAGTCAGGCTGAGGATTAAGTAGCTCCTACCATCATTACAGTGCAGAGACAGGCCACTCCAGTCATTAGACAGAACCCTACACTACTGTAACTGCACCAAGGCTGGCTCGGCTCAAACACACCTGCTAATGGCTTTCCCAGAGCAGCCCCTGGCTGGCCCGAACGCTTGTAATAAGAGATTTGGATCTTTAAAATGGAACAGACATGCTGTACCTCTAGCTGGGCATGATGTTGTACAGTACAGCAGACCAGGGATCCACATTAGACTTAGTGAGCATATAAAATAGTACAGTAAGACTGAAGGTAATCGCAGAGAGGTAGTGGGATTTTTCTCAAGACACAGCTCATGAAAACAGAACCTTGGTGTGTGTCCAGACATCCCGTCAATGGCTTTCACCCCCACATGCATGTACTTCACTCCCCTCATCTCAGCTTGCTGTGTAACAGGCGTGGTCATGCTCAGTTTCAAGGCGAAGAGTTTGATCTGATTCATCCTTTCTTTTAAACACAGGGTTGGTGAGGTGGATTGCAGCCCTGTGCCATAGAGAGGGATCAGACACTGTCATCACCCTCTCCTCCCCGAGAGCTCAACGCACTCCATCACAGCGACAGCAGGTCCCAGTCCTCCCTAACTAAAGCCATACAAACGCCAGACTGCAGAGAGACAGACAGGTAACTCCTCTCTGATACGCAGCATATGTTATCCTGTTTGCAACCTCCATGTACAGTTCCACTGCCTGCCTCCCCAGCTTACATTGGATATAGTAATTTGGACTTTATTGCACCTTTTACTATTTCTATGCATGGAAAGCACTGACCTCTCATCAAACTACCTCATAAATTAAAGTGTTCCATTCTAGATCACAAGCAGACTCAAAGGCCCTAGCAGTCATTGAAAAAGGAACCTATTATTAATGTAGAAAGAGGCTAAATCAAAATGTACTGAACCAATCATGCTATACCACAATAATGGCCTTGGTCTTTTCTTTTCATGTGACCTATTGAGGGCAAATATTTTAACCTGGTCCTGAAACCTGAGGAAATAAGCAGCCACATTGTTCACATCTTTAGCGCCTCACACCTTTTGCTTCATTTTGTAGATTCTTTCTCCAACACGTTTCCAGACCACAATGGTATTAATGTAAAGTGTAATGTGTATAATAATTGCGTGGTGGTGACATGACATTGACGTTTTCCATGGGCACATCACAATGCCATTCAATTCAAAGAGATATAAAAATATCAAAGGGGCTGTACAGAAAATGGCTTTCATCCATTTAAAATGAAATCAAAGCGAAAAGACCCCTAATACTTAAATTCTTCCTGTGAATTCTAAAGTTACAGTAAAAACAGAAGCACTGAATAGCCTTTCTTCTTTAAAATTGGCTTTTAAATGGCTATTTTTCTTTTGTGTTCTCAAGAAAGTACATTTTAAGTAATGCAAGCTAAACCTGAATCCAGCATGCTAGCACTCACAGACACACACACAGGCTGGTGGCAGCGGTAAGGAAGGCGGTTTTCATGATTCCTGGTGCCCACAGCTGGATATAGCCCACAAAAATTCCGGGAGGATTATTTTAGTTAAAAGCAAGCATATTTTGGGGGGTGAGAGGGCAGAGCAATATTCTGTCTGGGACCCAGAATCCTTGGCTACCACCCGGACTGGTGGTCTATTTGAAATCATAAAATAAAATGTCTGACAGCGTTCTGAATTCTCAGCCCCTTTCATCTCATATCTTCACTGGCACTTGGTCCATGAATTTCTTCAGCATTTTGGATCTTATCCTGGCCTCTAATTTTCCCACGCTAACTGTAGAAGATATTCACAGTCGCAGAGGCTGACACCGGCTGGCTAAAAAGACATGGGAGCTGAACCTTGGTTCAAAGCTTGTGTCATAACCTCAAATGTCAGAAGGGTGAAAAAAGGGAAGTACAGTTTATTTTGGATATAGATCCTGTATTGCCATGATTGCAATGTGCGCGGTTCAGAGATTGAAGTTGAAAAAAAAAAGAAAGAAGAGAGAAAAGGATTAATGTGGGTAAGAGTAGAGAGGAAAATAACTGCACATTCATGTCCAAAGCTTGTCACAGCCTGATATCCCCCCACTGCCTGAGTAAATTCAAAATTTGCTGATGCCAAACGTAAATGAAAAGGCCTTTTACTGTAGATATCAAAATAAACAACATGGATAATTTTTGTTAAAAACCAGGAAAAATATTCCACTCCAGAGCGGGGAAAAAAACTCAGTCCTGTGCAACAGTTTTTAATGGAAGTAAATCCCCGCAGAATTTGCTACTCAACCCACTCAAAATCCAAGTCCTAATACCAGTGAGTGCCTTGTTGCACAACTTTAACACAGTTCAGGGTCATGAGAAAATCAGAAAGGGAGGGCAGCAGAATGGGGGGGTGGTGTGTGTGTGTGTGGGGGGGCAGGTTTAACCTTTAGCTGTGGTTTAACAAAGTTGTAACCACTGGCTGCATGTTTGCCTATCTTGCGCATTTATAAGGCAATTACATAAACTTAGCATTTAAACAGAGAAAACTGTGCGGTTTTAACTTTATTTCTGCTCTGTGTTTGGTGTCTGGAAATATCTGCGGGTGTCAAAACCTGAAATATTTCTCTGAAGAACATAGAGGCTTCTGCCATTATGAACTCCACTTCACCATGCATTTTTCAGTATGCATGCTGCAATGGTGGCAGTCATTTATTTCACATAAGACATTTGATAACATTTTACCTGATGTACGTTGTGCTACTTTATGAGCTCTTCAAAAACCTTTTGACCTATAAACTTACTCTACAACATAATCAGGTAGACATTGTTGACATTTGATTCATATTTATATAGTAGCCCTGAAGCATTAATCATTTACTGCTGTGATTATAATCAGCATGCATTCACAGTATATGTATCATTTGTCTGTCATTTATCAATTCTTCAGCCCAGTAGGAATCGTATTCATCATGGACAAATTTGCAGCAAAGCTCTTTTTTTTTTAACCATGGTTTTTCTCTGTGCCTTAGCCATTCTATGCGCAGAGTTACTATCCACAGATATTTTAGAAATAAAATAAATTTTACTTTTTATGGTAAGGTTGAATTCCCTCCAGGAATTTACAATTTTCCCAATTGTAAATATCCATCTAAATTCCACCAATATTTGCAAATATTTGCAATTTTCTTTTTGAAACCCCACACATTTTGGGCAAAAAAAAGAGAAAATAATGAAAAACATGGTCTAACTGCCAAGTCACAAAATGTTAATGCTGAATGTATCAGTAAATGTTCACTGACAACACAATTAATTTGCTTTCCTACAGTATCCACTCTTGGAAAACAATATTTTCTTGTAGCTAAAGCAACTTTTTTATGCTTACCAGTACTCACAGTACTCGGTAAAGTTTAGGGAATGATCACTGTCTTCCTTTAATATTGAAAAACCCCACAGTGACTACTAGCACAAAACGGGACGTGTTCACTTTTAAATATTTAACCAGAATCAAAAAATGATTCCTATTAGAACCACTTTCACTATCCCAAGTCAAACAAAGCCATAATCTTCATGAAAAAAAAGGTTCAGACACCCGGATGGACAAGCTTCCAGTGTGTGTTATGAACACCACTTTAAGTAAAGTCACTAAATATTGTTAAAAGAGTGTTTGCACATTTACTTTGTGATATTGATCACGCCTGTCACAAGCCCACAGGTAACTAGTATTGATGTCTTTGTTTTCTTCCTCTGTGACTTCTGCCCTGCTCCAACGGAACAGTAACTGATCCTGTTTGGCTGATATTGACCCCCGGTTGGACCGGCTCTCTCCTCCTTCTCCTCCCTGCTTGAAGCAACTGCTTCTATTGATCTCATTCTTTAAGTGTTACCATAAATCCCCCCCCCCCATTAGTTCAAACTGGACGGCGTTTGGTCCACCCCATGATTCATCCAGACAGCCCTCCAAAGAGAAAGAAGCGTCTTCTCCCCTCTGAATGCCATCTCCTCCACTGGTTTTCATGCCTCCTACATTCCCCCCTCTTATATCACCTCTCCATCAGCCACCCTTTTTCCACTCTCTTATTCACTCTCTCCCCTCTGCTTCAGTGTTGGGCTTCCTGGATTCCTGCAGTACAAAGTCCTTCTAAAGGAGAGATTGAATTCACCCCTGACTTGGTTTTGATCCTTTTTATCTGCGTTATATGCTTGTTGGAAGTGTGGCCACCGACTTCAATATTGATATCTGAAATGTGTTCAGTAAAATCTGTATCATTCTTAAAGGGGAATATTCAGTTCACAGCATCTCTGACAGAAACCTATCCGTGAAACTAAAGCACTTCTCCTGAATGGGCCATTTAATGGACTACAGATGAGTTTCAACATTACACACAAGACCTGGGTGACATTGCATTTGCAAATACATTTTGTGGTCTGTGTGAGCTTGCTTCGGTGCCAGATGTATGTGAAGCTTGCCAACTGAAAACAAAAAAAGGTCAGTTTAGTTTCTTTTCTTTCCTGTTATTGTCAACGTATCTCACACTATCTGGTGTTGCCCAGAAATGACTTAAGAAATTTCTTTAAACAAATGCAAAAAATAAAAAGTTTTAAATTTCTATTTGAACTGCACAAAAAGCAGCAGTGAGCAACAAATGCACCGCGTTTCTTGCCCCTATCACATATCTCATGATTACCCTCTCCTCCATCAGTCCCACAGCCTCTCCGGTGTCAAGCCCCGGTTTCAGTCCCCCAGGTGAGTGTTCAAGTGTTCAGAGCTCTGAAGTGTGAAACACCGGACACACAACTCATTCCTGGGTGAAGCCATATGTGAGGCTTTAAATGTAAAGGCGGCAGAAATAATGTTGGTTTGGTGCCAGCATTGGAGCCAGCATTGGATCTGTTAGACGGATGTCTGCATTATGCACCTGAGTGAAAGTTTCAGTAAGCAGATGAAAATGCTGCATTATTTCCAACAGGGATTTCACTGCAGCTTGTGGACTCTTGGGAGAACAATCCTTGAGGTCGATTGTGAAAGAACAAGAAACCCGAATTGAATGCTGCATTAATGCTCTTGTACAGCTTTCAGTGTAAACATTCTCGATTGTGCATTTTTCACGTGTATCTTCTTGTATGCGTGTATGTTTGCACATATACTGTACACACATGAGTGCGATCTGGCAGGAAGAGCTAAATTGGCTTCAAGGTATCAAAGCGGTAATTTAATCAGTCTTTCAAAACACACGGCAATTTGTGCGGGAAGTTTTGATTAAAAAGCCTGTGCATCAGTGTAAGGAGCCTCACCCACCTCCATGGAAGCCAGTTAGCTGATTAATACCCCAGAGGACCCAGTAACCGATGGCCAGCCCATTACTACTGCTGCACTGCCGTCTGAGAGGATGAGGAGGGAGGGGTCGTGCAGGAAAGAGGGGCGGTTAGAGACCTCAAGGGTGTGCTACAATAAATCACCTCTATCCAGGACACACACACACACACACACACACACACACACACACACACACATAGTGCATATTTGGGTGTGTGTGTGTAACACTTTTATTTGTTTTCATATAAACATTCCCTTACAACATACACTGTTAATAACAGCGCTGGGCACAGTGTTCTGTCATGTTAGCACCTCATAGTTCTAAGTAAGAGCACGAATAGCAGACGCTCCTTTAAATATCTGTAACTGCAGAGACAGTGCAGCAAAGAAAAGTGCCTAAGCAGTCTGTTTGCTTCTTTTCATGGCACTCCCCTCAACTGTAAACCTCTAACCACCGGTGTAAGAAATTTTAGACCAAGCCAAACAGAAGCAATCTGCGCGTATATTCGCAACCCACTCAAACATTACAGATGGATGTGCAGACCCTAGATCACATGAAACAGCACAAAATGTTTTGTATTAAATTTATTAGGGCTGCAGATAAGGATTTTTTTATTTTCATTATCATTTTTCATTAATTATTTGGTCTATATATCAAAATGTCAGAAGTGACTTGTTTTGTCCAACTACCGGTACACAAACCAAAGATATTCACTTTACAATGAAGTCCCAGTATTTAGCATTCATAAGCAGTATACATTTAATAAATGGTTTAAGTCATTTTTTCAAGCATAAATGACTCAAATAGTCGCCAAATAATTTCCTGTCAATCGACTGATCTATTAATTGACTAATTGTTTCAGCTGTATTATTTACTCCTACAACCTCAGCGGTAGAGTGGTTAATGGATGGCCAAGTTTTGGCAATGGAAGCACTTAAGATTAGGGTTAGGGTTTAGGGTTCATGTTAATGGAGCAAACTTTGATTATATAGCACTTTCCAAAAACAGTAGTTACAAAGAGCTTTGCAACAGGAGGGAATAGAAAAGGAGGAGGAAAAAAACAGGATAATACATATTTAAAAAAACGAAGAGACAAAGACTACAAAAACACCACAATTAAAGTATCTAGAGACGCCTTTTCAAAAAGTGCACTGATGTTGCTTCTCACACTTTGCGGGAGGTTGTTCCAAAAGGGAAAGATCAACCCAATGGTTTAACGTTACTGCTCTGCCACCACCAGTGGGTTTGTTTTGAACATTTTATTGCTACGGTGAACACTACGCGCACAGTTGTATGGCAGATTAACTGACGTTGTCACATACAACATGTTGTTGTATGGTTGTTGGAGTGTGATCTGTAGGTGCAAACAATTCTGTTTTGTGATTTGTAAAGTAGCTTAAGAAGCTTAATAGTTGTCTAAGGCTAATGTTTTGCTAATACAACATACCAGATAACTTACTGTTGGGCTAACTTATGTATTTCTGCAATTACTACCTTCACTCCTGTGGACCCCATGTGTTTACTGGATCCATTGCTGCATTACTTCCTATGGCGACTGTTGGTCTTTCACTCGTGATACTTTGTTTCTTCTGGCATGAGGGGCAGTAATCTGACAGAGTGTTCCCTTCCGATTGTAGCACAAATTTTGACAGAATTTTCAGAAAATCAGCAAAAGAAAATGTGAATCAATCCTTGTTTCCATCCACTAATGACATACAATATTAGGAGTTGGTTCATCAAGATAAACAGCTGGTGGGGCTAATTCTCCAGTCGGGTGCCATTAAAACCATTGCAGAAGAAGAGGGCGCACCGAGACGGCGTAATTTACCGTAAGAATACAGTCACACCTCAAACAACGAAAAAAGGCGTGTGGAAAATGTGATGGAAGTAGGGCATCTTGTTTGAGTTATTAATTTGGGGAGTGTCAAAGTTTCCGCAATACTCCACAGAGCCCTGCTACTTTTCATCTCTTTTCATCTCGTCAATGGAAGCATTCATTTTTTTGTATACTCTTGTGACTCCAGATTCCTTGTCACTGTACGCGCAAATTTTTACAGCACCTTAAGTCAAACTCTTAAGGTATCTCATCATTTTCTGGTTTGAAATCACTATCATTGAATTTATTGTCCAGTACAGCTTTCACGGTCTCAAAATTGCTTCCAGTAAAGACTTAAAACCCAACTCCTTGTCTTCAACGTTTATTGGTTAAAATGTTATCATTGGACAGCAATCCCATCCTTCAGAAACTGTCCATTCCAACCGAAGCCGAAACACCTTCTGTTACGGAGGGATCCCTTCCTCGAGACAGAACAAAACCGCAAACCACCTCCAAAATAAAAATTTTTGCTAACAGTTTCTACTTTCAAAATAAAAACATCTGGAAAACTGCCTGCTGTATAACACATCATTTTTCACAATTTTTAGCACGATGGGTGGGATAGAGGAATTTGTATCAATTTTCATATAGAGTGGAACACACAGCATGACCTTACGTCCCTAATACCCCAAACAGCCACTAGCCCAGTGCTGCTGTGCTACAAATGCACCTCATTAAGTCCATTAATCCAGCCTTCTACCTCTGCTGCTGCGCGAATGAACCTTTTTCATTATCTGGCTGATTTACCGCTCAAGTTCACCGTGTTCACCAGCCACTCGAATATCCTGAGGTCGAGGAAGGACTTTGATTCCCGATTCAGAGCGCTGTCTGTGAGCGCTTGACACCTACAGTTCAGAGTATAATGAGACAGCATTTTGACTCACGCTGCACCGATTGCAGGTCTCCAGGTCACTATGATGTGATCCAGGAATTAAATGTCAATGATTATTTAATCTATTGGATTCTTCACCGAGGAGTTGCTGGATAAGGTTGCGTGGAGTGTAATGAGGTGTTGTTATGTTCGGTGTAATGTGTTTTTTAGTGGGCTGTTCTTGCACCGAAAACTTGGCAGTGATAACTACATCCATTATTCAAAGTGAAGTGGAAAAATGATTTTCACCTTTATTAAGAATTTGTGCAATAACTGTTACTCAAAGTTATTTGTTAGCTGTTGTTCTTGGCAGCATGTAAGAGGTTGAGATATAATCACTTCTTTGTCCATCAGCCAGACTGAACACTCTACTATTTTTTTTATAAGATTAATCAAGAAAATTAGGAACTGGGATTCTGTAATCCACTGTAATGTCTCTGTCAAAAAAATACTTTATATTGAGGAGATAACATCAGATCTAAGAGGCAGATCTTTATAGGATTTTATACACAACACTAACCAGAGATCCTTAACCTGAATATTAATTTATTTTGTAGACTTTGTTTATTGAGAAAGGTGAGGCTGGTGGTCCTTTTGAGAACATAAGAGAAAGGTGTGACAGCTGCCTCAATTCTATACACACACACGCATGCGCACACACACACACACACACACACACACACACACACACACACACACACACACACACACACACACACACACACACACACACACACACACACACACACACACAGGCACACAGTCCACTTGCTGACCCTGTTCACCAACATCTCCATTAAACAGAGCCCAGTGTGAATTCATTACATCAGGCTTAATTGTGTTCACTGTATCTCATCGTGCTCCGCGAGAAACAATGGCGAGTGGGGCGGCTGACGGAAACAGAAGATGGGAACGGCCGCGGGGACACGGGGCGGAGGGGATGTCAAAGCTTTTATTCACTGGCTTTTAAAAAGCTCTCTATTCCACACCACTGCATTTCCGCCTCCACAGGCCTGAGAGTGTGTCTGCACTGAAAGAAATAACCCTCAGCCTCTGCACCAGCTCGCAAACAAACCGCGCCGACAAAATGTGTGCTGGTCTCTGTGCCAGAGGCCCAATGAAATACTGTATCTTTTCCATTTTATTGAGGCAGGAAATAGAGTCATACTAATAAAGGTACGTGCTTGTTATTCTGGTGAATTCAAATAAAACACAATGATCTTGAAATGGATACAAATTAACCAGAAATATAGGGTAAATGGTTGATAAAACACAATAAGTGAAAAGCAGGGATTAAAAATGAAGATAAAAACACATAAAAAGTGTGTTTCCTCACAGCTGGTGTGTATTTATTGCTATTGCATAATCAAATTTGGACAGCTGCATAATAGCAGAAGTTGGAGCAGGACCTAGTAGAGACCTCACAGATAGGTAGAAGAGAAATTGGCCCCGCTGGGGATAAAAATCGGGGTATTTCTGGGCCCGTCTGGGTCCCGACACCTGACATGGTTTCTTTCTCCCCCAAATAGAGCTGAAACACCTGCTGTGACTTTGTGGAGTTTTGTTCTCACGACAGCCCATCCAGACAGCCACTGCTGTTTCAACTGTAACAACACAGCAGAGACTGCGGTCCTTCTATGCTGATTTCATGTCAAATAAGTCTCATAAGGTCGTGACCTTTTGCCTGTGTGTGTGTTCAGACACAGCTGTATGCTGGTATGTTTACCTAATGTGGTGCTTTCTGCTTGTGTGTACCGGTACTACTTTATAGTGAAAGGAGTCGCGAATGGGGCTCTGCTTTTTAAAAATGAAAACACTATTTGGTAGAGTTTGGATTTTGGTGATCCTCTGGCTTTTTCTCTGATGCCTTTAACTTATAAAAAAATTACAAGTTAAAGGAGGAGGAACGAGAAACAGGTGTGGCTGAGAAAAAGGCAAGAGGACAAAGAAAGAAAAGGGTGGAATAAGGAAGAGAGAAAAAGAGAACTAAACAGAGAGTTCCCCACAAACCGACATTAGTTTGTTAAACTTAGAAAATGAAAGAATTCACCATGTTTATCTGGAAAAATAAAGATAACATCTGAACATCCGACCAGCAACTACAGAATATCTGTTCTGTCAGACTCCTACAGTAAATACTTCTCTGTGCGATCACAAACTGTTCCCTGATCTGCAGTAAAAGAAGAATCTACCTCCAAACCAGTTGAAAGGCCTGTGGTTAGCTGATAGCTCTGATTGTACCTAATGCAAATCTAATGCTGCAAATGTTTACACATTTCATTGGGTTCGTGTAATCAGAGAAGGACCTTACCTTTAACACTGTTGATTGCAGGTAATGTATGTTTTGTGGCAGTGAAAGTTTCCCTATTACATTTAACCCAGTTTTTTTTTTTAACACAACTTATAAGACATACAGCAAATTACTGACAATCAAGGCTCCATTTTCCTAAAAGCTGATCAGTAAAAAGCTACATGAGGTGGGCATTCCTGCTGCCAGATCGCCATTTGTACCCCAGCCAGCACTTTGCCTGTTCATTTGCATTTTCCCTTTGCTGATACAATAACCCACTTTCATCCCTGGTTCATTAATGCACACCCAGGATACAATGATGACTCCTGTACAATACAACTCCTGTACAACTATAAGAGTTGATCCAGCAAATTTAATCAACAAATAACTGTTTTTATACCCGACACCAGGATTTCTCCTGAACAGGATCCACAACATCTCAGTTCGCATTCAAGCATTCAAAACATTGAATTAAGCATTCAAACCATTTTTCAATGATCTACCACATCATCCCCAGGCTTATTCAAAGCAAGCAGTTCTACGTGAAAGAATGCATTTCCTTCCCGGGCCTGGATAATGTTTGGTTGACGGGTTGACACTAGTCGAGGGACAACGTCAGTGGTTGGAGGGAGAAGGTCGAGATGAGCTTGCCCCATAGCAAAGGCCCCACGCAAAGGAGAGCATCTGCTGTCAGTAAGCTGCAGAATACATCAGCCATGATGACAGCAGTGGATGCAGGGAACCTTTGAACCACAGAAGATGGCATACACCTGCAACACATTCCACATCTTGGAAGTTGGACTTCATTGGAAACGATAACATCAGGGATTTTGCAACAATGGAGACAACGAAGAACCCCAGAATACATTTCAGTAGAAAACTTTGTGCTCGTCCATCGGTGTTTGTTTTGACTGTAGACAGTTGAAGTGTATTACTCTAGTTCCTCATTGGCCTTTTTCTTTTTTTAAATCCAATGTCTGCACCATCCTAATTATAGACCCACAGTAATACAAACAGCTGAGTGACACCAAACGGAAAGTGCAGTTTAATAACTAATGTTCTTAACATTGCTATCACTGAGCTCATTATAGACAGAAATAGAGAGCTCTATGCTGTACAGATGCTTTCATCCAAACCCATTAATGCACTGTTTGCATTTATATCCAGGCTCACTGCAGAGATGCTGGGGAGCTTTCTAAAGTTGTGATGTGTTTCAGTGATATTTTGAGGGTGGCATTTATAATGAACGCGTCCACTCTCGTGGACTGCCCTGCAAGGAGGGACTCAGGTCTTTGTTTATGATCCCCCCCCGGCTGTCTGATGCATTAACTCCTCTCAGCAGATGCACTCATAAATGAGTCCCTTAATTTTTCATGTCGAGGACCAGCTCTGTGAGACTCATTGCAAAGTCTGGCCCTACAGTCCTTGCTGCACAATGTGACTCTTTAGAGTACATTAAGCCACGCTTCTCGTCGCAGACACATTTAAAGCCAGACAGTAACATATTACTGTTATCATGATGGTGTGCATTAGTGGTGCATTATGTTGCCCTTAGCACGTAATGTTATTGTAGTTTGTGCTGAATACAAATTAAGTTTAAATGGTTTTCTGTATGGGGTGGGCATCTTTTTTTAAGCTACTGGGGAAAAAAAAAAAACCCTTCTCCATTCTCCATGTTTAAAGGTCCCTAAACACTCTGCAGTAACTGCGATCATGCAGGCTCAGAGCATATCGCACTATGCAAGATAGTTCTAATCAAATCTTGCTTGCAATCCATCAGTCAGGCTGTATGTCATCAGTTTTGAGGTGTGCCAGATTGCGAGTTGAGTCACAGTGCCATGATGTAAAGCTAGACTGTTGGGCTACACAATAAAAAATATTGTGTTATGAAAACACAGCAAAACAAAAAGCAAGCTTTGGCCATAGCGCTAGTGCCTATGTCCTCCACAATGTTTTCTTCTTTTTGGTTTCTTTAGTTTTTCAACAAGTGCATTCACTTTAACCAGTGCATTCTGAGTCATTTTATGCTGTATTCTGATTATTTGGTTTGTAGATGCTGGTCGTAGCAACATTGTGAGAGTTTGGTCCTAAAACTTCTGTCGCATCAAAACACTGACGCAGGCTGTCACTGGGCTCCAAAGCTCTAAATCGGAGCGGTCGCAGTCCAATCTAGGACCACTGTTTTTGGTTGAAGGCTAAAAATTTCACCACAGTAGTCTCCCGATTGACATCTTTTGTTGTGCCAGAAATCCCTGCTTTGTTTGAATGAATGTTATTTTGTGCTGGATATTTCAAAGCATTTCAAGTGGTTGTCCCAATGTCTTTGCTCAGCTTTTTCTATGGCACATTTACGGTCATTGATTTTTATTTTACCTCGAGAGTTCTTCAAAATGTTTTACTCATGAATCCAGTTTTAAATATGTTCATCAATTTTGCTTTGTTTCACTCAGAGTTGGTTCAGTCTGACCTTGACAACCTTGGCTGAAATCATTTTCAGTGGCCCATGAAACCTATATTGTTGGAGGTTTTAAACTGTGTCCCAATACCACCATTGTAATATAACTAACAATTGCTCATTTAGTTACTTGCCTCACAGCACTTAGTGTGATAATGTAGTTTTAATGACTTTCTCTAAGCACAACTTAACTGTATATGTGCTGTGCTCTGAACAGGACCTCTGGGTATTTCACTATATTTACTATTACAAAGGACACTGGCTATTTCATCCCTAAAGCCTCTCACAACCATTAATAAAATATAGACACTGGGTTTGTCCAGGAGCCCTGCTCCCCTGCCATCATCAAAGACAAGAAGTTGCTAAATGTGTGTCCTGAAATGCAAGCCAAAGGAACAGTTGCTCTGGCTGTTCAGTATCAGCCAAGTGCTGCTTGGAGAGAAGGAGCGTGAGACCAGAGAGGAAGGGAGGGGAGGAATGTCGGAGTCTAATATAATACAATTTAGTAGGAGCACTTGCATAAAGATGGTGAACCACGTGACCTGACTAACAACAAGCTCAGCTGCATCTGCAAATTTGCCCAATCCCTCAGCTCAGTATAAAATGATTGTCTGGCCGTCAGTTAGCGCTCCTTAGGTTCAGGTTTGCTGGATGTGCCTTCTTAGTTTTCAAATTCTCTGTTTTTCTTTCGGGGAGAAAAACACTGGGTCTATTCACAATCATTTTCAGATGACGTCTGGCATCAACATGTCATTAGTGAAGTAATATATTTGTACAGTGCACTGTCTGAGGAGCAGTTTCTAGATGGGAAACAGGTTTTCCAAGGATTGCACAGACACTAGTTTGCACAAACTGTGGTGAAGTATTTTTGTGATATCAGAATACAGTGCCATGAATATGTTACGAAATAAAACTTCAGTGATTCAATTCACCAATAATTTACAGTTTACCAGTACAGTCACAAACGTCATGCCATTTGGAAACCATTACTTTTCCGTCTATTAAAGAGAGCCCATAATGAAGGGCAAACTTTAAAAGGGAATTGTGACTTAACAGATGTTCTTTGACTCCATTTATGGATCAACCTGTTCATGCAAAGCCAGTATACAACAGTGATATCCATTGCCCCATGTCCCTCATTCATTAGTTCCCATGCTGTAACAGTACTTTTTCGGATCAGACCGTGGGGTTCGGGTGTCTCTGCAGGTTAATATGTGGCGGTGGTCAGTCGGGGGTCTTCAGTTTCACGCTCTGGATTTTTACTCTGGGTGGCCCTGGAGGGAAACTGAGAACTAGTAGAGGTGTTCAGGGATCCAGTGACGCTTTAGGAAAACACAGCGTAAAAATGGATGGGAACGCTAACGTCTCCAGACAGATGTGTTGATAAGCCCTCAAAAGGAGAGACTTCGGTGTGACGCTGTGAGAGGCCAGAGGCAGCAGTGGAGGAAAGAGAAAATAGTGAAAATGGGACAGATGGAGATGAAAAAAGGATGGACTACAAGACACTGAAGGAGATTTAAAAAATATCCTGCTCAGTTGTAGTTGCAGCTCAGTTATTTTCTTTTTCAGACTATCCCTTCATCCCTCGCTCTGAATTAACAGCTGTCAGACCCTCTTGCACTCCAACAATGATTGATGACCTCATCTGGAATTTAACGTGACACACTTTGTGTCAAGTTTTCAGACTGCTGCACTCAACATCTGTACTGTCCTCTTTACTCAATACCTTGAACTGTTCCGTACTTTGCCGCCATTACTTTTTTGGCTGAGTAGTAAGTAGGTTGTAAATGCTGTCAAATGCATGGCTCCATTAACCAAAACGTCCCGTGTTTGACTCAGTAGGTTTGAGTTGGGGAGAGGCTTTGGGCTGTGTAGTCCCGTTGCTTCTCAACACACCCACATCCGAACTGTGTTGATGAAGCTGCAGAGCTCTGATTGATGACTGCATGTTTACTCCAGTGCTCTGGGGTTCACCTACAGCATGTGGGTGTCTTCTGAGTGAAACCTCTCATTTCCTGCAAAGACACAAGGGTGACAAGTATGGAGGCGTTTTCTTTTTAGTAAAAAAATTCCCACTAAGTCTAGAAACAGTTTTTAATCTCATCTTTATGCTGTCTACTTTCTCCCCCGTAATGGATCCGGCAGTCCTTCTTTGTTTTAATCACCACTTTATCTCTCATTACGAATCAGCAATCAGGGATTGGTCACCAGAGGATTTCAGTGGGAAAATAAAGCTTTTTTTTAATGACATGTTGCCATGCCAAGTGTGTTGTGAAATCCAGCATTGTTGTAGAATGGTTTCTGGAACAGTAAAAGCCACCGTGGTTGGTTTGTGGTTTTTCACAAGAGAAGTAATTATCCATTAGGTGTGTCGGATCTATTAGATGTTCTCTGAATAGCCAGTTAAAATTGCATGTCTGGGATTTTTGTTTTTCCTGAAAGTCTGCTCGTAATGACAGGTAATGAGCTTTCATAAATGACCTAACTAATGGTAAGAAGTAACAAGTCCATATCAATAAACTGTATCTTCACAGCCACCTCCTCAAGTTGTTACTTACTCATCAATATACACATATGTGTATTATTAGTCACATTTTTTTACTATATATTTAGGTTGATCTTTTTGAATTTAAAAAACACATTTCACAAACGAATTATAACTTGTATTCGATTTTTTTCAAGCTATCGTGATTTCCGTTCTCATATTTTAAACTTTCTTCATATACTGATATATTGGTTCTACAGTTGCTTAGTGCTTGTTTTTTCCTGCATTACATCTTTTGTCATGTGTTCTTGATTAGCTGAACTGCAGCAGGAGGAGTTGGTTCCACCAGCTAATCAACAAAGCCACAGATGTTGGTAACATGTACAGTTTAGTTATGGTTTTAATATTTGCAGATTAACAACTCAATGTGAACTGCCCACATGCCATTCATAGGCTACAGTGCTGTACAACTTGTTTTGCAGAACTTACAAATGAATGCTGAGACTGTTACTGGAAAGCAGGAGAAGGAGAAGAACAGTGGCGATCAATCACTCTTGTTATGACAGCTGAGAAAACATGCAAGCGTTTGTATCGACTTTTATTTCTTCTAAAAAATCTGTAAAGTCTGATGCCAATTCAAGTCAGAGGTGACCAGGAAGCATATTCCACATATCTAAGAGTTCTTAGATACCTCTTTATCAGCAAATTAGCAAATTAAAGTATTGTTTCTAGTTGACAAATACTTACCTGCACGAACAAAGATTTTATTACTGGAGCCAATCTTGGTTTTGGTAAAGCTTTATGACAGTGTGGAAACCTTGCAAACCTCTTCACCAAAGTCTGCACATTCCACCTTTCTCCTTTCAGGAGTGTACCGAACCTTTTTTATCATGATAACAATAATAAACACCCAGTTAGGGTTGTGGAACGGTCACAGTTTGGTTAGGTTTAGGCACAAAACCAATTTGGTAAAGTTTAGAAAGGTTAGAGGACCTTCATTGTAATCATACTAATAATTAACGTGCAGTTAAGGTTGGTAAAAGAAACCATATTAAACGAACAGTGGTCTTCTTTGTGAAAGTCCTGTGTTTTGTGGACCCATCCATCCACCCCAACCTCCTCCTAATGTGGACTTCATCCCTCTCTATACTATGTCCCAGCTGACTTTCTCCTTCGCTCCCGTCATAATTATTAAGGCTGCTAGAGGATGCCTGACAATAAAACGTAACTATGGGTCGTAATAAGCTAGTTGCTCAGGAGAAGTCCCAGGAGAAGTCTTTATCTTCAGTATGCAGATGATACCGTAATTTTGGTACAGTTTTAGTTCATTAAAAACTCTTTTCTGCCTCTTTTTTTTTTTTTTTTAATCTGACTGGCTGCTACTCTTCTTCAGCATTAACTAAAAATGGAAAACATTCATATAAATGTTATACATTTTAACCAGCATTATGTTTACACACACATTACAGCCTAATGAGAAAAAAGCATTTGGCCTTCAAGCTTCACTTTCAGCTCCAAAACAGCTGTGCCCCTACTTTACTCTGTGATAAACTAGCAAGACAAAAAAAAACTCCGTAACTGACTTGATTGGACCAGACTCTTTCAAGCTCTCAACCACAATACGGGTGGGTCCTCCATCTACACTTACTACCACGTCTTCACTCTATACTGTTTTGTATATTATTTCCTGTCTATTTTTATATTATAATAATTTTTATATATAATATTATATGTATTTATTCACCTCTCCTTATTTGTTATTTCCCCTGATAATTGTTGTTTCCTCTTGATGTCCACCAGAATGTTAAATGTCTTTTAACCTTAACTGTTGCTGTCCTTGAGTTCAATAGTAGCGGATGAAGCTTGATGGTCTATTTCATTTCATCTGCCTGTCACACTGCTCTTGACTGTTTTTGGTGACTTTTTAATCAATAGGAACTTGTGATTCTATGTCTCTATAGACTGTTCTCTCCTCCATGTCAGTGATATATTCCCGCCGGGTCCTGCTCCGTGAATGTGTTAATAGGTTAAGTAACAGCAAGAAAATGGGATTTCTGTTAACACTGTAAAGGCCACTGAGCTGTCTACTGTTCTGTTATGTGCTCCCCATGACTGCATGGGTTTCTTCCCACGGACCAAAGACATGCAGGTTGGATGAATTGGAAACTCTATATTGCCTCTAAGTATAAATTCGAGTGTGAAAATGTTTACCTGTGTGTTTTATCCCTGTATAAGGCACGTTTTGGCCAATGCTTGCACAACCCTGAACAGGAGGGATACAAGAAACAAGACAGAGTTCACAGCAGTGCTAGTGGCTCTGTGAGGCTGTACTTTGACTCGGATGGGCTTTGAGCAAAATACTAATAGTAGTGCTCTAACATTCTTAGTTTAGCATGTTAGCATATGCTAATTACTTCGAAATTTAAAGTACAGTTGAAGCCGACGGGAACGTCAGTAGCTGTGCAGTAGCTGTACCAGTAGGTACAAGTGGTAATTACTTCGAAATTTAAAGTACAGTTGAAGCTGACGGGAACGTCAGTAGCTGTGCAAGTATTTAGTCATAAACCGAAGTTTCTGTGTCAGTCCTTCAAGTATGTGTTTGAAATGTTGGTCACAATAGAGGAAAAGTCAGGGGATCCCCAAAGTCATTAGGGTTTGGGTTATCTGTACCAAATTTCATGGCAACTCATGTCAGATTTGTCACTTTACTAAAAGCAAAAAATGTCATCTGGTGGCACCAGAGGAAAAGTCAGGGGATCGACAAGGCCATTGCAAATCATCCTCTGGGGACCATGAATATGTGTACAGAATTTCATTGCAATCCATCCAGTAATTGTTGAGATATTTCAATCTGGACAGAAGTGGTGGACTGACAGAAAAACAACAAAGTGTTGGAGGGATGAATAAGGGTTGAGGATGGAAGGTAAGAGGGGTAAATCTGAAATCCATCACATGGCTTTGTCTTCCTCTCTCTGAGAAACAGAGAGCAGGCCAAAGGAAGCAGAAAAGTCGCAGGGAAGTTAGAACTGAGACAAACAGAAGACAAAAGAGTTTGACTACCTCAATTACCAGTAGGTACAGGAAATTGAACTGAATGAGTACGAGGCGTGTTCTTTGTTCCTGATCCGAAATTACATCAGGCTTATTAGTTACTGTGATTATCCAACAATGCTGTTTTTTAGAAAAAGCTGGCCTTTGAAAACCATGGATTTTTCATTATTTGTTTGTTTTTGTCTTTTTAAAAGCAAAGCCACTGTATTTTCTGTATGCTTGGCTATTCAGGTATTAAAAATTGGTTGTGGGAGGCAAGTCGCTGTAAGCCATCTCCTATTCTCTGCCTTTATGAATGATGACTTCCCCCAAATAGAGTTTATTCAGAGAGGAGCGGAGAGAAATGGAAATAATTCCTTCCACCGTGAGACAGCCGTACTTTATTGTCTCAGTTTAATAGTCTCGGCCCTAACACATGCAGGAGATAATGCTTTATCGTAAAACTGATTTCCAGGTCCATTCGCTGCACTGAGGTGTGCTGTGGAGCAGAGCGGGCTGTCTGCTTACTGTCACCCACACATTCTGCTCGGTGCAGATGCGGCAGGACGTGCTGTGGGTACCCAGCCCTGAGGAGAAGGCTCCATAGCAACCTCTCTGGCTGCCATCTATCTTTTCTATCTCCAAAACATCCCTTCCTATCTCTTTCTTATCATGCACTCCTGCATATTAACAACTCCTTCATTCATCAGAAACACTCCAGTCGCTTCTGAATCAACACACAGGGGATCCCACCTATCCTTTTTTATGCATCCATTAGATATTCAGCATTTATGTGGCATACAGATGAAAGCATCTGGCCACTGCAGCTGCACCAGCGAGCCAAAGCAGGAAAAAACACATCATCTCTGAATTTATTTTTTTCTGACAGAAATAGAGTCCATTACAAGGTAATAATGGCAGCATAATGAGGACAACATGATTGTCCCCCAGTCAGTGCCTGTTTTGCTAAGAGGGGTTTTGAAAGCAGGAGGTGGACTGTATTCTGTGTCTCACGTCATGTAACTGATATCAACAATGTTCTGTGAAGTCAAGTTCAGTTTAACGATGTGAGATCACTTTACCTTGCCCTGTTTTTGTAGATATCGTCAAGAATGTTAAAAAAACAAAAAACAAAAAAAAACTGGTGTGATGCGTCTGATCAGCCTCAGTAGCTCGAGGTAGTTTACTCATCAACGGTCATCAACTGTGCTGCCAAGGGGACAGGCTTAATTTCTCCATACAAATGAAATTTTGCATGCGCATGTTTGTGTGTGTGTGCTCTTCGTCTGATTGTCATATACAAAGTTTCACCAGGATGAAAAGCCAAGATGATTAGAGGGGAGAAATCATGCCTTGTCTTGTAATCAAACAAAGGAGAAGGTGTGTCTCACAAACAGTAACACAGTCTCTATGTTCCGTCTGATCAGCTCTGCCTGCTTTCTATTAAAAACGTCTTCTGAGCACATTAAAACCAGGTGCCTCAACGTGGGATAAACTAGTTTTTCATGGTATAAGAGAAACAAGTGGGGAAAACAAATTATATCCAGTGCAAACTTTATTTTTTGCAATAACTGGATTGTAAATTTTTTACAAAACTAGTGGTTTTACAGTCCGTTCCGTTTAGGGAATGCCTGCGGGTGTCACAGATAAATATGTGGAGTAGTGCTGTTATTGTGGTTTGGGTGAATGCTATTCCATAACAAAGAGAGAGTTTATAGGGTGGTAGTAACTTCTGTTGGGTATATACAGTTAGTCAAGTTAGTCATATATATATATAAATATATATAATATATAATATACAAGCTCACAACCTCAGCGGTTCCCGACCCAGCCCAAACTGTCTCAAAGGAAAACAATGAACTGAATGTTGTAACAGTTAGCAGAATTCAAAGACACAAAAATGTGATCCAGCAATGGGATTATTAATTAGACCAATACTTATGTAGTAAATCCAGTTTTAAGAAATCCAGACGGAAAGCGTTTCATTATCGGTTCTTCACATTACATAAGCTGCTGGTGTGGAATGCCTTATTGCATAAAGCTTGAGTCACGGGTTGGATACGGGTTTGGTTGCTATCTTAAAATGTAATTTATTAAGAAATGTTCTCCTTCTTCTCTATGTTCCAGCTGCGTGTCCATGCACAGTATATCATGTGTCGCAAGCAGACACACAGTGGCCCGAGGGGAGAGCGAATGTGAGTATAGCCAATGTGTTGCATTAGCCTGCGAGATAACTGTCAGCAATGGATGAAATAAGGCAAAAATGTCGCTTCAGGTCTCAGGTTGGGTTCAGTTCACTAACTTGGCGGTACCAGTTGGGTTAAGGCCTCGGTTTTAGTCCCCCGCTGAACTCTGAGCCGGTGTACTTCTGCATTCATCTGTGGAATTCTTCCATTATTTTCTGTAAATCACATTTATATAACAGTAATTTGTTTTCCCAATAATTGCTGGCCGGATTATTGCAGGCCATGCTTTTCACTTGAAGGAAGTGCTGCATTTTTCGCACTGCACATAAGTCATATGGAGGTGAACCGGCTGGATGGAGGGCGTACAAATCATAGGACTTTGGCACAGGAGACCTGTCTCTTGTTAGGCAACAAAAGCAATTTGGCTACGATTAAAGAAAGATTATGGTTTTAGTCAAATACAAATACATGCAGCTTACACACCATGTCTTGTGCTTCAGGACATTGTAATTTCAAGTCTATAGATGGTAACTATTTGATACCAAAACATAGATTTTCATTGTAATATTCCTTCAACACCCTACATTATTTCATTTCCAATATTCCAACTGCATATTTTAAATTCACGTTATATTGTTCGCCTTAGCTGAATGCATGTGGGCTATTCTTAGTTCTTATCCTTCCCTTTTCTTTTTGCAACAGCTGTAGTGACAACAAGGAAAGATGGAGAAATAGCTACAACCCCTGAGAAAGGAAGCAACAGGATTTATTGGAAATGTGGCTCTCATTTTTAAAACACAAAACACAACATGTCGCGTCTGTAACTCAGACTTCCTCAGTACAACGAGAGCAGGTTGGAAAATACTGAAGCACTGACACACATCTGTATAGAGACATTTCTTGACTGTGGCTGTAGTCAATCTTCATCTGCTCTCCATGTGAGCTGCTATCCTTAAGGAGGATATTTTTGGGGAATGGCATCTTTCCGCACTGAGGGGGAAGTAGCGAGTCTGTGAAGGTCTTTCAACAGGCTCCCAATGGTTGAACTCCTCGTGGTGATGTCGAAACGCCCGACAAATAAATATACGTGACACAGAGGAATAAACAATGTACACACACACATACACAGCCCCACAACAGACTGGAAATATCAACTGTTTCTATCAGGATCTCTATCATGTTGTTTAGCGTGTGTTTCTGGTTTATCTGTTTTTTTTCATGCAGATCTCTGCAGGGTGAGAAATGTGTGGAGCACATGAGGAAGCCATCCAGCACAGCAGCAGTTAAATCAGCTGATTCACCCCTGGCCTCTCCCATCTGCCCGTGGTGAAATATGGGGACCACCCTGTCTCAACCCACAATTTTATGTGTAAGGACAGAGGAAATAAAGAAGAATGAGAATTAAAAAAAATTTTTTTTTTAAAAAAAAGCTCAGAACTCGAGCTTGAAAAAGAGAAGGCATAGGCTTAAGAGTGATGGCGGCCAGCTGTGGGAGCCCAATCCTTTAACACCTCAGCCCACCAAGTCAAACACACCCCACCACAAATCCTCATCAGTGAGGCTTTTTTTAATTTATCACATTACACTTGCTGCTGTGGGACTTAGAAGGAGAGACGAAGGCAGAGCATTTCTTCTCTGTCTAGAAACATGACCCTCTA